>NW_028158199.1:160000-172500 GCF_964263955.1 Coregonus lavaretus | reverse complement strand
CGTGTCCCTGGCCGCACTCAAGAAGACGCTGGCGGCAGGCGGCTACGACGTGGAGAAGAACAACTCCCGCGTCAAGATCGCAGTCAAGAGCCTCGTCACCAAGGGTACCCTGGTCCAGACCAAGGGCACCGGTGCATCCGGCTCCTTCAAGCTCAACAAGAAAGCCGTCGAGGCGAAGAAGCCCGCCAAGAAAGCCGCAGTCCCCAAAGTAAAGAAGGTGGCCGCCAAGAAGCCCGCCGCGGCGAAGAAGCCCAAGAAGGTAGCAGCCAAGAAGGCCGTCGCCGCAAAGAAGTCCCCCAAGAAGGCCAAGAAGCCCGCTACACCCAAAAAGGCCGCCAAGAGCCCCAAGAAGGTGAAGAAGCCCGCCGCAGCGGCCAAGAAGGCAGCCAAGAGCCCCAAGAAGGCTACAAAGGCAGCCAAGCCCAAAGCCGCCAAGCCCAAGGCAGCCAAGGCCAAGAAGGCAGCCCCCAAGAAGAAGTAAACCTATTACAAACAGTGTTCTACTCGATACATGTTGTACCACAAAAGGCTCTTTTAAGAGCCACCCACCTCTTTCCATAGAAAGCGCATTGATTTCCATGTACTACCTGTCGTGGAAAAGAAATTACGCACACTAGGCTACTTTTACGCACACAACATTGTCCCACTCTGGGTGTGTGCGAAGGGAGAGGCATATAATAGAGGGCCAAAATGGCTCAGAAATTCGACCTCACGAGTGCACCCTCACCAGCCATTTTTATATATGAGCCACTGGGCTATTCCCGTTCAGAGGCAGGCTGCTGTGATGTGTTACAAGTGCCATGTAATAACAATAACAATACTATAGTGGCTTCGAATTGAAACTCACGAGTGCACCCTCAACAGCCATTTTTATATATGAGCCACTGGGCTATTCCCGTTCAGAGGCAGGCTGCTGTGATGTGTTACAAGTGCCATGTAATAACAATAACAATACTATAGTGGCTTCGATTTCAAACTCAAGAGTGCACCCTCACCAGCTGTTTGTTTCCCATTTGGAGAGAAATAATGTGTGGATGTCATTTCGGACATTTTGGCGCTCACGCGAAATGACACAAAGTCGGAGGGAAACAAAGTAGCCTCTCACTCGCTGCCTGTGGGTGGGAACCGGCTTAGGGCTGTCTGTCTGTCCATCTGTCTGTCCCTCGCTCCAATTGGATAAGGCCACACCGGCCCGGTGGCCAATCGTTGCCTCTTGTGGCGAGGTATATGTACGGCTCTCGAAGTGGCGAGCGGCTCATTCAGTTCTATATCGTGGAGCTCCGCCCCATAGGGGAGCTATGCTCCTAGTGGTTTACCCTCTGCCCTAAGGCAGATGCAGCCTGAAGCAAAATTATGCACACACCTACAGCCAATAGGAGTACAGGTGTCCCTATATAAGGAACCCCGTTCCCTCAATCTGCCTCCCATTATCTTCAGCGACTGGACTAGAATTGAAGAAGCCATAGAAGACTCAGGAAGATCTCGTCGTTGATATCCAGCCATCAACGTCTTCCTACAATGAGCACACCTAGCTTATCCAAGGTAAGCATTTAACAAAAGCTCTTTTCAGAGCTCAATGTCGCTGTTCCCCTTGGCGGCTGTCGACCCCCCCCGACACTGTTTCGTGGGTTGAGAGGCACAGCACGCCAGGGACAGCTTCATCAATCCCCCACTATGCGCCAGCTGCGCCCTCCTTTTTTGAAGGAGTGGAAGCAGCATTGGGCATTTTTAGGGAGGATATTCCTCTTGAGGATGTGCTATCAGTGTTAGTCTCAGCTGAGGCATCATCTGAGGGCACTGACTCAGGAGATGACAGGGCTATTGGGGAAGAAATGAATATTCTATTGGAACAATTCATTACACTGACCCAGATGTTTAACACCCCTTTTCCTTCGGGAAATTGTGAGGTCATTACATCCCTGGATGATGACGCCACAGCCTCTCTGTGCCTGAATTCTCAGGTCTCATTGAGTGGGCTGCTAAACAGCGGGAGATTAAGCTGCCCCCCATTCCCTCCAACCCGGAAGTGGATATGAGGAAGGGCGGCCGTTACTCTCGCTACAGCTTGGCGTCAGACGGCGGCCTCCAGCAGCAAGGGAGCGGGCCTCGCCCCCCCCCTGCAGCGCCAGAGGTGCCGGCGAGAGAGGTCATTAAAGCGTCATCCTGGCATCACCCGAAGGGCGGCCAGAAGAGACGCCGTTTATGACAGGCGAGGGGGAGAGAACGGAAGACGGCACAGCGCCTGCTGTGACCGAGCCCACTGTCCCCCCCCACTCTACCGTTGAGTGTATGGAGGAGAATGTTTTTTGTTGATGTGTGTAATAAAGAGTTGGCTCTACTTGACACTGTCAAGAAAGAGCCCCCTTTTCCATAATACATCCGAGAGCGTTCGACCTTCCTCACTCTCGCTCTCTCTCTTACCACTATGAGTGCAGCTCAGCCCACCATGGTGCGTTGCTGAATGCACACATAAGGCAGGTATATAAAAGGTATTAAGTGTACCTTATAGGACCTCACTTTACAGACTCCTAGGAGTGCCGTAGTGAGTGTCTCACATAGCAGGCTGCAGTCTCAGCCAGATAATGGCATGATGACGCGACCGCTATCCGGGACGGCGCTCTGTCTCAGGCTAACGCCTCAGTCAGTGCAGTTCAGACCCGTGCTGCGTTCACGGAGGGCCTGATTACTACGGTTACGGGCGTAACCACGTATCGGCGCCCCCGTTTCTCTCAGAACGCACTGATAATAACCACATTGGGGGTGGCGCACTATCACAGACTAAGGTCTCTGTTAGTACGACCCAGACCCATGCTGCGTTCAAGAAGGGCCCGATTACCACGGTCACGAAGGTGCCCAGTGTATCGGCGCCCCCACCTTTTCCTGAACGCGCCCAGGCTCACCACACTGAGTGTAGTTCAGCCCACCAGGGGTGCAGAGCTGAACGCACACAGGAGGTGAAAGGAGGAATAATACCTAGACGCCGTCTTGGTTTATCTCAAAGAGAACTCACATTACAGACTCCAAGGAGTACTGTAGTGAGTGCCTCTCATAGCAGGCTGCAGTCTCAGTCAGGAGACATGATGACGCAGCCGCTAGTTGGGGATGGCGCACTATCGCAGACTAAGGTCTCGGTTAGTGCGATTCAGACCCATGCTGCGTTCACGGAGGGCCCGATTACCACGGTGACGAAGTTTCCCAGTGTATCGGCGCCCCCACTTCTTTCTGAACGCGCTAATACTCACCACACTGAGCGTAGTTCAGCCCACCAGAGGTGCAGAGCTGAACGCACACAGGAGGTGAAGGGAGGAAAGATACCAAGACACCGTCTTGGCTTATCTCAGGATACCTCACATTCAGCAGGCAGCTGTCTCTGTCCCAATGTGACATGAAGACGCAGCCGCTAGCCGGGAATGACGCCTTGCTGCAGGCTAATGCCTCAGTCAGCGCAGATCAGACCCGTGCGACGTTCACGGAGAGCGGGAATACCAGGGTTACAGGTATAACCAAGGTATGGACGCCTCCGAATTATTCTGAACGTGTCAATGCCCATGGCTATGAGCGCAGCTCACCACATATTGAGTGTGTCGTTGAACAGTCGCCTAAGACCAGTAAAGAGGCATTGTGGCACCACCGTGTGGTGTCAGTCAGAGATCACACCTTTCAGATTCTATTGAATTCTGTAAAGGATGAGTCTCATGTTAAGCGGCAGTCTCAGTCAGACAATGACATGATGACGCAATCGCTTTCCGGGCAGAGCGCTCTGTCTCAGGCCAGTACCTCAGACAGCGCAGTTCAGACCCGTGCTGCGTTCCTGGAGGGCAAGATTACTGGAGTTACGGTCGTAACCAACGTATCAAAGCCCCCGACTCACCCAGAACGAGCTGACGTATCCTCTCCCTTTCAAGGGGGGCCCGACTTGGGCTATTCCACCAACCCAGTGCTGGGGAATAGCGGCGGCGAGGGCCATAGAGGAATACAGGTCCTTCCTACTGGACGCACCACAGCTTCGTGCGCACCCGCTGTCTCTGCATTGCTGGCAGTGGCGTCGAAGCTGTACCCTCTCACGCTGGCTAGAACAGACGTTAGAGAAGGGTTATGCCCTCCAATTCCATCGGACCCCACCCCCGTTCAAGGGAGTGGTGGAAACGGTGATGAAAACGCCAGACAAAGTAGCCGCTCTGAGATCAGAGATTACGGAACTTTTGGCGAAGGAGGCGGTCACAGTAGTTCCCCGAGAGCAAAGGAACAAGGGGCTTTACTCGCCCTATTTCCTAGTGCCAAAAAAGACGGGGGGAGTGAGGCCGATTTTGGATTTACGCATTCTCAACGAGAGCATAACCAAACGGCCCTTCCGAATGCTGACGACAAAACGCCTACTGGAATGTGTTCAGAAGGGAGATTTTTGTACAAGCATAGACCTAAAGGACGCGTACTTTCATGTGCCGATACAATCGCGCCACAGAAAGTTTCTGCGGTTCGCCTTTCAAGGGGTGGCGTACGAGTTCACGAGGATGCCGTTTGGGTACGCCCTGGCACCTCGAACGTTTTCCAAATGTGTGGAGGCGGCATTGGAACCGCTGCGTCGTCAAGGGATAAGGCTATTAGCCTACCTAGACGACCTGCTGATTCTCGCCCCGTCAGCAGAGCTGGCGTTCACACACACGACACAGACAGTGATTCATCTCACGCGTCTGGGGTTTGCTGTGAATTGGAAAAAGAGCGCACCCTGGCCCAGTCATCAGATTGTCTACCTGGGACTACAGCTAGACACTGTAATGATGAGGGCGCGAATTTCGGACCCTCGAAGGGCAGCATTGTTACTAGCCCTGAGGAAGTGTCGTCCGAATCACACAGTAACGGCGCTATCGATCATGTCACTTTTGGGTCTCATGTCGGCAGCCCACTCTGTGGTCCCGCTAGGGCTTCTGCACATGCGCAAAGCACAGCGGTGGTTCGCCCAACTAAGACTAGACCCAGTGCGTCAACGTCATCGGTTGGTGGTGGTTCCTCTCTCGCTAAGAGCAGACCTGGACTATTGGCGGAACCCGTGCGTTCTCACGCACGGAGTCCCGATGGGCAAGGTGTCATCCTACATTCCAGTGTTTACAGATGCCTCTCTGACTGGATGGGGAGGGACATGTCAGTCTCAAGCGATAGGAGGTGCATGGCCTCAATCAGGTCGTCACATCAACCTCCTAGAGTTGGAAACGGTGCGACTGGTCTTGACCCACTTCGCGTCTACCCTTCGGGGTCGCGATGTGTTGGTCTGGTCAGACAACCGAACCACAGTAGCTCACATAAACCGCCAGGGAGGGGTCAGGTCTCCTGCCCTTCATCGGGCGGCAGTGGAATTGTGGCTGTGGGCTCACAAGCACCTTCGCTCGTTGAGAGCAGCACACATTCCGGGCTACTTGAACGTAGGGGCAGACCTCATGTCAAGAGGGGGTCCTCGAGACGACGAGTGGTGTCTGCACCCGGACATTGTTCTACAGATTTGGGAACAATTCGGGAGAGCCGAGGTGGACCTGTTCGCGTCACGTGTGAACGCGCAGTGTCCCCTATGGTTCTCTCTGAGAAACCAGGACGAACCGCCATTGGGAAGAGACGCATTCGCGCACTACCTGTGGCCGAAAGTTCTCCTGTATGCATTCCCTCCGCTGTCTTGCATTCTCCCACTGCTAGCCAGGGTGAGGTCAGAGGAGCTGTCAGTGATACTGATAGCGCCCGATCGCCCGGGGGCTCCGTGGTTTGCAGAGATGAGTCAGATGTTGATTGCGCCACCCTGGCCAATTCCACATCAACGAGACGCGTTGACTCAGGCGGGAGGCTCGATAGGGCAATGGCCCATAATCGGCCAACCACTGAAGGCTTGGTTCCTGAATGGGACAGGTTAAAGCGCCGTGGGTTGTCTGATGCAGTGATCAGAACAATACAGGGCGCAAGAGCCGGTTCCACTTCTAGGGTGTATACCAGCAGATGGAACGTTTTCTCACGATGGTGTGATACACAGGACGTGGACCCCATGAGCTGTCAGGTAGAGAGTGTGCTCTCATTCCTACAGTCTATGTTTGATAAGCAGAAATCGCCCTCCACTATTCGAGTGTTTGCAGCGGCAATTTCAGCTGGTCATGAAGGTTTTAACGGAAAAAGTGTTTTCAGTCACCCTTTAGTGAAACGTTTCCTATTGGGAACGCAACGGCCTAGGCCAAGACCTAGAGCTACGCTGCCCAAGTGGGATTTGGCATTGGTTCTCGAAGCGCTATGTAAGTCGCCGTTCGAGCCATTGAATCAAATACCCCTCAAGATGCTGTCTATCAAGACGGCGCTGTTGCTCACCTTGACTACTGCTAAACGAGTCAGCGATTTGTGTGCACTGTCGACGAGACCCGACTGCCTTGCCATTAATGGCGATTTGAGCAGAGCGGTGTTACGTCCTAACCCGGCATTTGTGCCGAAGGTTATTAACAGTGCATATAGATCGCAGATCGTGGAATTGTGGGCTTTTCATCCCCCTCCCCATGGGGAGAGGAGTGAGGAAAAGCTTCACTGTCTGTGCCCAGTACGCGCTTTGGCGTGTTACGTTAGGCGCACAGCGGCGGTTAGGTCATCGCCTCAGCTGTTTGTGTGTCACGGTGCGGCTGCATTGGGTAGACCACTTTCAAAACAGCGTTTGTCTCATTGGCTTTGTGAAGGCATTGAGACGGCGTACGAGGCGGCGGGGCAACAACCGCCTCAGGGTATTAGAGCGCACTCCACTCGTGGAGTAGCAGCTTCTACTGCTCCTTTCAGAGGAACAGAGGTAGAGGATATTTGTAGAGCAGCGTCATGGTCGACACCGTCTCCTTTTATCCGTTTCTATCTGTTGGATATGTCTTCTAACTCTTTGGCTCGGTCTGTACTCAGCGTGGCTGAAGGGAGATCATGAGCAGAATAGAGAAAGAAAGCAGGATTGTGAATAAGTTCATAAGTCCGCTTTTATTAGAAGTAACATATTATGGACATGTTTTCTAACTCTTTTGTTCGATCGAATTTCAGCAGAGCTGAAAGGCGTTCTTGAGCTAGAAAAGGAGGACAGAGCAGGACCTTGGACAGGTTCCAATCAGGTCCGCTCTGGTTAGGAAGACTTATGTCAAGAATAAGCCTTTTAAACTCCAATCTCGATTGCACTCAGCACAGCTGAAGGGGAATCTTGAGGTAGAGGAGGGAGAAGCAGGATGATAGACTGGTCTCTATCAGGTCCGCTTCGGATGAAGAGCATATTCTGTGGCATGTCTCCTGGCTGACAGTGTCAGCATATAGAAACATGTATTGAGTGGACAGAATGTGAGGTCATCTATCTGAGGTTCAGTTTAGTATGACTGGTATATTTTGTTCCATAGAATATTGAGGCACGGCTATCTGCTAGTCAGATTAGCACGGCGTCTATTCTATTGATCTGCCCAATAGCCATTGACATTGTCATTGAGCTAGATGGGGCGGGTCTATAACCGATGACGCGGTATATTGTGACGCCCTGATGGGTTTTTAGTCGCAGTACTGCGGGAATTGGTTGCAGCCATTGCTGGGCTTGACCTTTTCATTTTTTAATGGGAAGTGTTAGGCTCGGCAGGGAGTACATTTTGGAGCGTTTCGCTCCGCCTTAAACCACTAGGAGCATAGCTCCCCTATGGGGCGGAGCTCCACGATATAGAACGATTAGTTACCGGAGTGTAACTCCAGTTCTATGAGTGGAGCGGAGCCCCATAGGACTTAAGGCCCTACCGACCCTCTCTAGTCTCGCTGAAGATAATATCTCGGGAGGCAGATTGAGGGAACGGGGTTCCTTATATAGGGACACCTGTACTCCTATTGGCTGTAGGTGTGTGCATAATTTTGCTTCAGGCTGCATCTGCCTTAGGGCAGAGGGTAAACCACTAGGAGCATAGCTCCCCTATGGGGCTCCGCTCCACTCATAGAACTGGAGTTACACTCCGGTAACTAATCGACTTTCTGTGACTTTCTCAAGCTACCAATATGAGCGGAAGAGGCAAAACCGGAGGCAAGGCCAGGGCGAAGGCAAAGACCCGTTCATCCCGTGCTGGCCTCCAGTTCCCCGTGGGCCGTGTGCACAGGCTGCTGCGCAAAGGCAACTACGCCGAGCGTGTGGGCGCTGGCGCACCAGTCTACCTGGCCGCCGTACTCGAGTACCTGACTGCTGAGATCCTGGAGTTGGCCGGCAACGCTGCCCGTGACAACAAGAAGACTCGTATCATCCCCCGTCACCTGCAACTGGCCGTCCGTAACGACGAGGAGCTGAACAAACTGCTCGGCGGTGTGACCATCGCTCAGGGTGGTGTGCTGCCCAACATCCAGGCAGTCCTACTCCCCAAGAAGACCGAGAAGGCAGTCAAAGCCAAGTAAATTCGCTACTGCGACTTCAACTTGACTACTCAACCCCCAAAGGCTCTTTTAAGAGCCAACCACCTAGCTCTCCAAAAGCGCAAAGTACCTTTCTATGACCGCAATACATTGAGTGGGTGTATACACAACTATTTCGACATTCTGTGCCCACATGAGGCCTTGCATGAACAACAACACCTACTTGGCCTCATTTGCCATAGCAGGCTAGCATTAGATGATACGTGCCTATAAGCTGTCACTCTTGACTTTGGCGACTATTATTGCGCGTAAAGGGCCGGCGGCGTCCTATTGCGCGCGCACCGGGAGTTTGAGTTTTGGAGAGGCCGGGCCTCCCGTCCAATGGCCAACGGAGGAGGCCTGCGAAACGGGCCAATCGGGGTGGTGGGGAGATGGTGTCCAATCAGCAGGCGCCACTGCCGGCTTTATAAACTTCACATAGGCATTTCGAGGCTATACTCCCGACTGTCAGAGCAGCGCCATGGCCAGAACCAAGCAAACCGCTCGCAAATCCACCGGTGGCAAAGCCCCCAGGAAGCAGCTCGCCACTAAGGCTGCTCGCAAGAGTGCCCCGGCCACCGGCGGTGTGAAGAAGCCTCACCGTTACAGGCCCGGCACCGTGGCTCTGAGAGAGATCCGTCGTTACCAGAAGTCCACTGAGCTACTCATCCGCAAGCTGCCCTTCCAGCGCCTGGTGCGAGAAATCGCCCAGGACTTCAAGACCGACCTGCGCTTCCAGAGCTCCGCCGTGATGGCCCTACAGGAGGCTAGCGAGGCTTACCTGGTCGGCCTGTTCGAGGACACCAACCTGTGCGCCATCCACGCCAAGCGGGTGACCATCATGCCCAAGGACATCCAGCTGGCCCGCCGTATTCGCGGAGAGCGCGCATAAATGAGGATGACCTGAACTCGAATATCCCCCAAAGGCTCTTTTAAGAGCCACCTCCATATTTCCATCAAAAAGGCACAATTGTTCCATGTATACACGCACCTCTACATTAGCCACCATGTATGTTGTTCACTAACACGTCTAAAAGCTACGTATTGCACCTTTTTAGTTGCCTGAAGTCTAGCTTCAATGTTTGTGTGTGTGTATATACACAACCATCTGGCATCATCCACTTCCTTTGAACTATATAGTAACACAGTAAAATGCTTTACAAAGGAGGGGAAAAAGAAACGAGTGATAATATAGGCCGAATAGTAACAAGAATTGTGTTCAGATGAATAATTGACACTATTAGTTGTGTGTAATAATAGCCTTGCATGCAGTCCAGAAAAAACATTGCATGCCAACTTACTTTGAAAGTCCCATGTTGCAGTGCTGCTGAGAGACTCATGCAGAGGCCCAAACTTTACAATGGAGCACGGAGGCCATCTTGTGGTTAAATGTGGGTACTGCACCTCATGGTGAGTCCCTTTCAGCATTTGCTCTTTAGGCCAGCGTTTCCCAAACGCGGTCCTGGGGTCCACAAGGGGTGCGCGTTTTGCGTTTTGCCCTAGCACTCCACAACTGATTCTAATACTCCCAGCTTGATGATGATGAGTTGATTATTTGAATCAGCTGTGTAGTGCTAGGGCAAAAACTCCCAAAATGTGGCCCGAGTTTGGGAAACCCTGCTTTAGGCTAATACTAGCCTATTAGGATGACTTGGTTCGATCGCTTTAATGGCAACTGCTGAACTCTGGTTTCACTAATTACTTGTCCCAGGTCACCATTATGAATCCAATAGCAAAACAAATGTTTCAAAATAGCTCAATAGTGAAAAAAGGCCAGGAAATGATGGGTTCTCAGCAATATTTCACCAACAACCAATCACTATTCACGCATAGACATTAGGATCATCAACAAATATTCCTAAGTCATACTACAAAAGGGTTGTAACGAAATGGATTTGTCTGTTCAATGCAAGTTCAACGTCAAAGAAAAAGTGCATCACCACAACAAACGTGTCTTTAGATACACTGTAAAAAATGACTTTGTGGAATGTACTCAAGCTATTACAGTCAACAAAAGCACACGTCATATTGTTGAGTAGATCTTTTTGCTTGTTTTTATGAGTAGATAAGCTTGAGTAAGTTGAGTTGATGTGGTCCAATACATTGAGTAAAGATGATAGAGACGTAAAAAGGATTATATTACGTTGATTCGACTCAAATAGACATTGTGTTATTTTACCTGAATGATTCATCCTATTATGTATTTAGACCAACTTACTTTGGATTCACTCAATCACATCCCTTAAGAGAAAAGGTATCCGGACACCGGGAATCCATTTATTTAAACATCAACGGTTTGCAAAACATCTGTTATTATGAGTTGACAAATTACGTAATTGCAATCAACACTGCAGGTAAATCATGATTGCTGCAGGTAGGCAACACCGTAGAAATAGGAACTACAACACTAACAACAAGTGACATTTACTCCTGATGTACTGACTGACCTGTTGCAACCTCTACAACCACTGTGCTTATTATTTGACCCTGCTGGTCATCTATGAACGTTTGAACATCTTGGAGAAAAATGTGTGAAACCACTGCCTATATGAGGAGCTGTCGTTGTTTGTTTTATTACCACATACTTATGGAAATTGCACCGGTTGAGAGATGATGGCTCTCTTGTGCCTACGGTGAAGGGTACTTCTGATCCAGCAGGTGGTGCTAAGATCCCTCCCTATATGACTTGAATGATGAGTTGATTTATTCCTTATAGCTCCTAATGATTTTAAGGCCAGTGTTGGCAAACATTACTTGTGCTCCAGCAGGTGGCCATGACATCCCTCCCTATATGACTTGACTGACCAGTTAGTTGATGGACTCCTTATAGCTCCTAAATTTAATGATTTTAAGGCCAGTGTTGGCAAACATGACTTCTGCTCCAGCAGGTGGCCATGAAATCCCCCCCTATATGACTTGACTGACCAGGTAGTTGATGGACTCCTTATAGCTCTTAATGATCTCAAGTGTCTGTGTTTTTATGTGGTTAGGAGTTTTGCTCACTGCGTGTCCCCCTTCCATTTCAGTGTTTCCCAACTCCAGCGGTAGAGTAGGCTACCCCCAACAGGACCCATTTTTCTTGTAGGCCTGGACAGCCACAGCTGATTGAACAACCTGTCACCTAAATTACCAAGTCCTCAATGAGTAGAATCAGGTGCAACAACAACAACAACAACAACAACAACAACAACAATATGAGGAGAGGGACACAGTGTACTAGCTGATCTCCCAGTTGTCACAGTTTGGCCTTGTGTTCCACATAGCCTATATCAGTATTTGAGTATGTTTCCCGCGCACGTTAGTTGCTTTCACGTCATCTTTGAAATCGCTCCTCCCTAGTCCCCTAGAACGAGCGCCCTCCCCTTTGCAACGCCTCCGAACATATAACAGAGGCGCGCTTTCTGTGCCGCCGGCCTCAATCAGGTCGACCAAACGCAGATAATAGCGCACCGCGCACCGGCGCTGAAATCATTCATTCACTTGAACTCAACTAGCGAACACACCATGTCCGGAAGAGGCAAAGGCGGCAAGGGACTCGGAAAAGGAGGCGCCAAGCGTCACCGCAAAGTTCTCCGCGATAACATCCAGGGAATCACCAAACCCGCTATCCGCCGTCTGGCTCGCCGCGGCGGCGTGAAGCGTATTTCCGGTCTGATCTACGAGGAGACCCGCGGTGTCCTGAAGGTGTTCCTGGAGAACGTGATCCGTGACGCAGTCACCTACACCGAGCACGCCAAGAGGAAGACCGTTACCGCCATGGACGTGGTCTACGCTCTGAAACGTCAGGGACGCACCCTGTACGGTTTCGGCGGTTAAACCCACTCTCTTCGGAACCTCAACACCCCGACTCGAACCCAAAGGCTCTTTTAAGAGCCACCCACATCCGCTTAAAATGGGCCCATTCCATGTAGTGTTATATATAACAACAAATGTTTAGTATGCAATTTAGTAAGAAAGTATGAGCCACTTCGAGTGGACAGGGAGTATTAATTAGAGGATTCTAATGTCCCGTCCACTTTTAGCGCACAGAGGGAGGCCTATATCTGACAGTGGCAAAGTGTAAGAACGTTATTATTTTGGGTCAAGCAATAGTGGAATTTGGA
>NW_028158199.1:150000-155000 GCF_964263955.1 Coregonus lavaretus | reverse complement strand
GAAGGTAGCAGCCAAGAAGGCCGTCGCCGCAAAGAAGTCCCCCAAGAAGGCCAAGAAGCCCGCTACACCCAAAAAGGCCGCCAAGAGCCCCAAGAAGGTGAAGAAGCCCGCCGCAGCGGCCAAGAAGGCAGCCAAGAGCCCCAAGAAGGCTACAAAGGCAGCCAAGCCCAAAGCCGCCAAGCCCAAGGCAGCCAAGGCCAAGAAGGCAGCCCCCAAGAAGAAGTAAACCTATTACAAACAGTGTTCTACTCGATACATGTTGTACCACAAAAGGCTCTTTTAAGAGCCACCCACCTCTTTCCATAGAAAGCGCATTGATTTCCATGTACTACCTGTCGTGGAAAAGAAATTACGCACACTAGGCTACTTTTACGCACACAACATTGTCCCACTCTGGGTGTGTGCGAAGGGAGAGGCATATAATAGAGGGCCAAAATGGCTCAGAAATTCGACCTCACGAGTGCACCCTCACCAGCCATTTTTATATATGAGCCACTGGGCTATTCCCGTTCAGAGGCAGGCTGCTGTGATGTGTTACAAGTGCCATGTAATAACAATAACAATACTATAGTGGCTTCGAATTGAAACTCACGAGTGCACCCTCAACAGCCATTTTTATATATGAGCCACTGGGCTATTCCCGTTCAGAGGCAGGCTGCTGTGATGTGTTACAAGTGCCATGTAATAACAATAACAATACTATAGTGGCTTCGATTTCAAACTCAAGAGTGCACCCTCACCAGCTGTTTGTTTCCCATTTGGAGAGAAATAATGTGTGGATGTCATTTCGGACATTTTGGCGCTCACGCGAAATGACACAAAGTCGGAGGGAAACAAAGTAGCCTCTCACTCGCTGCCTGTGGGTGGGAACCGGCTTAGGGCTGTCTGTCTGTCCATCTGTCTGTCCCTCGCTCCAATTGGATAAGGCCACACCGGCCCGGTGGCCAATCGTTGCCTCTTGTGGCGAGGTATATGTACGGCTCTCGAAGTGGCGAGCGGCTCATTCAGACTTTCTGTGACTTTCTCAAGCTACCAATATGAGCGGAAGAGGCAAAACCGGAGGCAAGGCCAGGGCGAAGGCAAAGACCCGTTCATCCCGTGCTGGCCTCCAGTTCCCCGTGGGCCGTGTGCACAGGCTGCTGCGCAAAGGCAACTACGCCGAGCGTGTGGGCGCTGGCGCACCAGTCTACCTGGCCGCCGTACTCGAGTACCTGACTGCTGAGATCCTGGAGTTGGCCGGCAACGCTGCCCGTGACAACAAGAAGACTCGTATCATCCCCCGTCACCTGCAACTGGCCGTCCGTAACGACGAGGAGCTGAACAAACTGCTCGGCGGTGTGACCATCGCTCAGGGTGGTGTGCTGCCCAACATCCAGGCAGTCCTACTCCCCAAGAAGACCGAGAAGGCAGTCAAAGCCAAGTAAATTCGCTACTGCGACTTCAACTTGACTACTCAACCCCCAAAGGCTCTTTTAAGAGCCAACCACCTAGCTCTCCAAAAGCGCAAAGTACCTTTCTATGACCGCAATACATTGAGTGGGTGTATACACAACTATTTCGACATTCTGTGCCCACATGAGGCCTTGCATGAACAACAACACCTACTTGGCCTCATTTGCCATAGCAGGCTAGCATTAGATGATACGTGCCTATAAGCTGTCACTCTTGACTTTGGCGACTATTATTGCGCGTAAAGGGCCGGCGGCGTCCTATTGCGCGCGCACCGGGAGTTTGAGTTTTGGAGAGGCCGGGCCTCCCGTCCAATGGCCAACGGAGGAGGCCTGCGAAACGGGCCAATCGGGGTGGTGGGGAGATGGTGTCCAATCAGCAGGCGCCACTGCCGGCTTTATAAACTTCACATAGGCATTTCGAGGCTATACCGAGGCTATACTCCCGACTGTCAGAGCAGCGCCATGGCCAGAACCAAGCAAACCGCTCGCAAATCCACCGGTGGCAAAGCCCCCAGGAAGCAGCTCGCCACTAAGGCTGCTCGCAAGAGTGCCCCGGCCACCGGCGGTGTGAAGAAGCCTCACCGTTACAGGCCCGGCACCGTGGCTCTGAGAGAGATCCGTCGTTACCAGAAGTCCACTGAGCTACTCATCCGCAAGCTGCCCTTCCAGCGCCTGGTGCGAGAAATCGCCCAGGACTTCAAGACCGACCTGCGCTTCCAGAGCTCCGCCGTGATGGCCCTACAGGAGGCTAGCGAGGCTTACCTGGTCGGCCTGTTCGAGGACACCAACCTGTGCGCCATCCACGCCAAGCGGGTGACCATCATGCCCAAGGACATCCAGCTGGCCCGCCGTATTCGCGGAGAGCGCGCATAAATGAGGATGACCTGAACTCGAATATCCCCCAAAGGCTCTTTTAAGAGCCACCTCCATATTTCCATCAAAAAGGCACAATTGTTCCATGTATACACGCACCTCTACATTAGCCACCATGTATGTTGTTCACTAACACGTCTAAAAGCTACGTATTGCACCTTTTTAGTTGCCTGAAGTCTAGCTTCAATGTTTGTGTGTGTGTATATACACAACCATCTGGCATCATCCACTTCCTTTGAACTATATAGTAACACAGTAAAATGCTTTACAAAGGAGGGGAAAAAGAAACGAGTGATAATATAGGCCGAATAGTAACAAGAATTGTGTTCAGATGAATAATTGACACTATTAGTTGTGTGTAATAATAGCCTTGCATGCAGTCCAGAAAAAACATTGCATGCCAACTTACTTTGAAAGTCCCATGTTGCAGTGCTGCTGAGAGACTCATGCAGAGGCCCAAACTTTACAATGGAGCACGGAGGCCATCTTGTGGTTAAATGTGGGTACTGCACCTCATGGTGAGTCCCTTTCAGCATTTGCTCTTTAGGCCAGCGTTTCCCAAACGCGGTCCTGGGGTCCACAAGGGGTGCGCGTTTTGCGTTTTGCCCTAGCACTCCACAACTGATTCTAATACTCCCAGCTTGATGATGATGAGTTGATTATTTGAATCAGCTGTGTAGTGCTAGGGCAAAAACTCCCAAAATGTGGCCCGAGTTTGGGAAACCCTGCTTTAGGCTAATACTAGCCTATTAGGATGACTTGGTTCGATCGCTTTAATGGCAACTGCTGAACTCTGGTTTCACTAATTACTTGTCCCAGGTCACCATTATGAATCCAATAGCAAAACAAATGTTTCAAAATAGCTCAATAGTGAAAAAAGGCCAGGAAATGATGGGTTCTCAGCAATATTTCACCAACAACCAATCACTATTCACGCATAGACATTAGGATCATCAACAAATATTCCTAAGTCATACTACAAAAGGGTTGTAACGAAATGGATTTGTCTGTTCAATGCAAGTTCAACGTCAAAGAAAAAGTGCATCACCACAACAAACGTGTCTTTAGATACACTGTAAAAAATGACTTTGTGGAATGTACTCAAGCTATTACAGTCAACAAAAGCACACGTCATATTGTTGAGTAGATCTTTTTGCTTGTTTTTATGAGTAGATAAGCTTGAGTAAGTTGAGTTGATGTGGTCCAATACATTGAGTAAAGATGATAGAGACGTAAAAAGGATTATATTACGTTGATTCGACTCAAATAGACATTGTGTTATTTTACCTGAATGATTCATCCTATTATGTATTTAGACCAACTTACTTTGGATTCACTCAATCACATCCCTTAAGAGAAAAGGTATCCGGACACCGGGAATCCATTTATTTAAACATCAACGGTTTGCAAAACATCTGTTATTATGAGTTGACAAATTACGTAATTGCAATCAACACTGCAGGTAAATCATGATTGCTGCAGGTAGGCAACACCGTAGAAATAGGAACTACAACACTAACAACAAGTGACATTTACTCCTGATGTACTGACTGACCTGTTGCAACCTCTACAACCACTGTGCTTATTATTTGACCCTGCTGGTCATCTATGAACGTTTGAACATCTTGGAGAAAAATGTGTGAAACCACTGCCTATATGAGGAGCTGTCGTTGTTTGTTTTATTACCACATACTTATGGAAATTGCACCGGTTGAGAGATGATGGCTCTCTTGTGCCTACGGTGAAGGGTACTTCTGATCCAGCAGGTGGTGCTAAGATCCCTCCCTATATGACTTGAATGATGAGTTGATTTATTCCTTATAGCTCCTAATGATTTTAAGGCCAGTGTTGGCAAACATTACTTGTGCTCCAGCAGGTGGCCATGACATCCCTCCCTATATGACTTGACTGACCAGTTAGTTGATGGACTCCTTATAGCTCCTAAATTTAATGATTTTAAGGCCAGTGTTGGCAAACATGACTTCTGCTCCAGCAGGTGGCCATGAAATCCCCCCCTATATGACTTGACTGACCAGGTAGTTGATGGACTCCTTATAGCTCTTAATGATCTCAAGTGTCTGTGTTTTTATGTGGTTAGGAGTTTTGCTCACTGCGTGTCCCCCTTCCATTTCAGTGTTTCCCAACTCCAGCGGTAGAGTAGGCTACCCCCAACAGGACCCATTTTTCTTGTAGGCCTGGACAGCCACAGCTGATTGAACAACCTGTCACCTAAATTACCAAGTCCTCAATGAGTAGAATCAGGTGCAACAACAACAACAACAACAACAACAACAACAACAATATGAGGAGAGGGACACAGTGTACTAGCTGATCTCCCAGTTGTCACAGTTTGGCCTTGTGTTCCACATAGCCTATATCAGTATTTGAGTATGTTTCCCGCGCACGTTAGTTGCTTTCACGTCATCTTTGAAATCGCTCCTCCCTAGTCCCCTAGAACGAGCGCCCTCCCCTTTGCAACGCCTCCGAACATATAACAGAGGCGCGCTTTCTGTGCCGCCGGCCTCAATCAGGTCGACCAAACGCAGATAATAGCGCACCGCGCACCGGCGCTGAAATCATTCATTCACTTGAACTCAACTAGCGAACACACCATGTCCGGAAGAGGCAAAGGCGGCAAGGGACTCGGAAAAGGAGGCGCCAAGCGTCACCGCAAAG
>NW_028158199.1:135000-142500 GCF_964263955.1 Coregonus lavaretus | reverse complement strand
ATCCGAGAGCGTTCGACCTTCCTCACTCTCGCTCTCTCTCTTACCACTATGAGTGCAGCTCAGCCCACCATGGTGCGTTGCTGAATGCACACATAAGGCAGGTATATAAAAGGTATTAAGTGTACCTTATAGGACCTCACTTTACAGACTCCTAGGAGTGCCGTAGTGAGTGTCTCACATAGCAGGCTGCAGTCTCAGCCAGATAATGGCATGATGACGCGACCGCTATCCGGGACGGCGCTCTGTCTCAGGCTAACGCCTCAGTCAGTGCAGTTCAGACCCGTGCTGCGTTCACGGAGGGCCTGATTACTACGGTTACGGGCGTAACCACGTATCGGCGCCCCCGTTTCTCTCAGAACGCGCTGATAATAACCACATTGGGGGTGGCGCACTATCACAGACTAAGGTCTCTGTTAGTACGACCCAGACCCATGCTGCGTTCAAGAAGGGCCCGATTACCACGGTCACGAAGGTGCCCAGTGTATCGGCGCCCCCACCTTTTCCTGAACGCGCCCAGGCTCACCACACTGAGTGTAGTTCAGCCCACCAGGGGTGCAGAGCTGAACGCACACAGGAGGTGAAAGGAGGAATAATACCTAGACGCCGTCTTGGTTTATCTCAAAGAGAACTCACATTACAGACTCCAAGGAGTACTGTAGTGAGTGCCTCTCATAGCAGGCTGCAGTCTCAGTCAGGAGACATGATGACGCAGCCGCTAGTTGGGGATGGCGCACTATCGCAGACTAAGGTCTCGGTTAGTGCGATTCAGACCCATGCTGCGTTCACGGAGGGCCCGATTACCACGGTGACGAAGTTTCCCAGTGTATCGGCGCCCCCACTTCTTTCTGAACGCGCTAATACTCACCACACTGAGCGTAGTTCAGCCCACCAGAGGTGCAGAGCTGAACGCACACAGGAGGTGAAGGGAGGAAAGATACCAAGACACCGTCTTGGCTTATCTCAGGATACCTCACATTCAGCAGGCAGCTGTCTCTGTCCCAATGTGACATGAAGACGCAGCCGCTAGCCGGGAATGACGCCTTGCTGCAGGCTAATGCCTCAGTCAGCGCAGATCAGACCCGTGCGACGTTCACGGAGAGCGGGAATACCAGGGTTACAGGTATAACCAAGGTATGGACGCCTCCGAATTATTCTGAACGTGTCAATGCCCATGGCTATGAGCGCAGCTCACCACATATTGAGTGTGTCGTTGAACAGTCGCCTAAGACCAGTAAAGAGGCATTGTGGCACCACCGTGTGGTGTCAGTCAGAGATCACACCTTTCAGATTCTATTGAATTCTGTAAAGGATGAGTCTCATGTTAAGCGGCAGTCTCAGTCAGACAATGACATGATGACGCAATCGCTTTCCGGGCAGAGCGCTCTGTCTCAGGCCAGTACCTCAGACAGCGCAGTTCAGACCCGTGCTGCGTTCCTGGAGGGCAAGATTACTGGAGTTACGGTCGTAACCAACGTATCAAAGCCCCCGACTCACCCAGAACGAGCTGACGTATCCTCTCCCTTTCAAGGGGGGCCCGACTTGGGCTATTCCACCAACCCAGTGCTGGGGAATAGCGGCGGCGAGGGCCATAGAGGAATACAGGTCCTTCCTACTGGACGCACCACAGCTTCGTGCGCACCCGCTGTCTCTGCATTGCTGGCAGTGGCGTCGAAGCTGTACCCTCTCACGCTGGCTAGAACAGACGTTAGAGAAGGGTTATGCCCTCCAATTCCATCGGACCCCACCCCCGTTCAAGGGAGTGGTGGAAACGGTGATGAAAACGCCAGACAAAGTAGCCGCTCTGAGATCAGAGATTACGGAACTTTTGGCGAAGGAGGCGGTCACAGTAGTTCCCCGAGAGCAAAGGAACAAGGGGCTTTACTCGCCCTATTTCCTAGTGCCAAAAAAGACGGGGGGAGTGAGGCCGATTTTGGATTTACGCATTCTCAACGAGAGCATAACCAAACGGCCCTTCCGAATGCTGACGACAAAACGCCTACTGGAATGTGTTCAGAAGGGAGATTTTTGTACAAGCATAGACCTAAAGGACGCGTACTTTCATGTGCCGATACAATCGCGCCACAGAAAGTTTCTGCGGTTCGCCTTTCAAGGGGTGGCGTACGAGTTCACGAGGATGCCGTTTGGGTACGCCCTGGCACCTCGAACGTTTTCCAAATGTGTGGAGGCGGCATTGGAACCGCTGCGTCGTCAAGGGATAAGGCTATTAGCCTACCTAGACGACCTGCTGATTCTCGCCCCGTCAGCAGAGCTGGCGTTCACACACACGACACAGACAGTGATTCATCTCACGCGTCTGGGGTTTGCTGTGAATTGGAAAAAGAGCGCACCCTGGCCCAGTCATCAGATTGTCTACCTGGGACTACAGCTAGACACTGTAATGATGAGGGCGCGAATTTCGGACCCTCGAAGGGCAGCATTGTTACTAGCCCTGAGGAAGTGTCGTCCGAATCACACAGTAACGGCGCTATCGATCATGTCACTTTTGGGTCTCATGTCGGCAGCCCACTCTGTGGTCCCGCTAGGGCTTCTGCACATGCGCAAAGCACAGCGGTGGTTCGCCCAACTAAGACTAGACCCAGTGCGTCAACGTCATCGGTTGGTGGTGGTTCCTCTCTCGCTAAGAGCAGACCTGGACTATTGGCGGAACCCGTGCGTTCTCACGCACGGAGTCCCGATGGGCAAGGTGTCATCCTACATTCCAGTGTTTACAGATGCCTCTCTGACTGGATGGGGAGGGACATGTCAGTCTCAAGCGATAGGAGGTGCATGGCCTCAATCAGGTCGTCACATCAACCTCCTAGAGTTGGAAACGGTGCGACTGGTCTTGACCCACTTCGCGTCTACCCTTCGGGGTCGCGATGTGTTGGTCTGGTCAGACAACCGAACCACAGTAGCTCACATAAACCGCCAGGGAGGGGTCAGGTCTCCTGCCCTTCATCGGGCGGCAGTGGAATTGTGGCTGTGGGCTCACAAGCACCTTCGCTCGTTGAGAGCAGCACACATTCCGGGCTACTTGAACGTAGGGGCAGACCTCATGTCAAGAGGGGGTCCTCGAGACGACGAGTGGTGTCTGCACCCGGACATTGTTCTACAGATTTGGGAACAATTCGGGAGAGCCGAGGTGGACCTGTTCGCGTCACGTGTGAACGCGCAGTGTCCCCTATGGTTCTCTCTGAGAAACCAGGACGAACCGCCATTGGGAAGAGACGCATTCGCGCACTACCTGTGGCCGAAAGTTCTCCTGTATGCATTCCCTCCGCTGTCTTGCATTCTCCCACTGCTAGCCAGGGTGAGGTCAGAGGAGCTGTCAGTGATACTGATAGCGCCCGATCGCCCGGGGGCTCCGTGGTTTGCAGAGATGAGTCAGATGTTGATTGCGCCACCCTGGCCAATTCCACATCAACGAGACGCGTTGACTCAGGCGGGAGGCTCGATAGGGCAATGGCCCATAATCGGCCAACCACTGAAGGCTTGGTTCCTGAATGGGACAGGTTAAAGCGCCGTGGGTTGTCTGATGCAGTGATCAGAACAATACAGGGCGCAAGAGCCGGTTCCACTTCTAGGGTGTATACCAGCAGATGGAACGTTTTCTCACGATGGTGTGATACACAGGACGTGGACCCCATGAGCTGTCAGGTAGAGAGTGTGCTCTCATTCCTACAGTCTATGTTTGATAAGCAGAAATCGCCCTCCACTATTCGAGTGTTTGCAGCGGCAATTTCAGCTGGTCATGAAGGTTTTAACGGAAAAAGTGTTTTCAGTCACCCTTTAGTGAAACGTTTCCTATTGGGAACGCAACGGCTTAGGCCAAGACCTAGAGCTACGCTGCCCAAGTGGGATTTGGCATTGGTTCTCGAAGCGCTATGTAAGTCGCCGTTCGAGCCATTGAATCAAATACCCCTCAAGATGCTGTCTATCAAGACGGCGCTGTTGCTCACCTTGACTACTGCTAAACGAGTCAGCGATTTGTGTGCACTGTCGACGAGACCCGACTGCCTTGCCATTAATGGCGATTTGAGCAGAGCGGTGTTACGTCCTAACCCGGCATTTGTGCCGAAGGTTATTAACAGTGCATATAGATCGCAGATCGTGGAATTGTGGGCTTTTCATCCCCCTCCCCATGGGGAGAGGAGTGAGGAAAAGCTTCACTGTCTGTGCCCAGTACGCGCTTTGGCGTGTTACGTTAGGCGCACAGCGGCGGTTAGGTCATCGCCTCAGCTGTTTGTGTGTCACGGTGCGGCTGCATTGGGTAGACCACTTTCAAAACAGCGTTTGTCTCATTGGCTTTGTGAAGGCATTGAGACGGCGTACGAGGCGGCGGGGCAACAACCGCCTCAGGGTATTAGAGCGCACTCCACTCGTGGAGTAGCAGCTTCTACTGCTCTTTTCAGAGGAACAGAGGTAGAGGATATTTGTAGAGCAGCGTCATGGTCGACACCGTCTCCTTTTATCCGTTTCTATCTGTTGGATATGTCTTCTAACTCTTTGGCTCGGTCTGTACTCAGCGTGGCTGAAGGGAGATCATGAGCAGAATAGAGAAAGAAAGCAGGATTGTGAATAAGTTCATAAGTCCGCTTTTATTAGAAGTAACATATTATGGACATGTTTTCTAACTCTTTTGTTCGATCGAATTTCAGCAGAGCTGAAAGGCGTTCTTGAGCTAGAAAAGGAGGACAGAGCAGGACCTTGGACAGGTTCCAATCAGGTCCGCTCTGGTTAGGAAGACTTATGTCAAGAATAAGCCTTTTAAACTCCAATCTCGATTGCACTCAGCACAGCTGAAGGGGAATCTTGAGGTAGAGGAGGGAGAAGCAGGATGATAGACTGGTCTCTATCAGGTCCGCTTCGGATGAAGAGCATATTCTGTGGCATGTCTCCTGGCTGACAGTGTCAGCATATAGAAACATGTATTGAGTGGACAGAATGTGAGGTCATCTATCTGAGGTTCAGTTTAGTATGACTGGTATATTTTGTTCCATAGAATATTGAGGCACGGCTATCTGCTAGTCAGATTAGCACGGCGTCTATTCTATTGATCTGCCCAATAGCCATTGACATTGTCATTGAGCTAGATGGGGCGGGTCTATAACCGATGACGCGGTATATTGTGACGCCCTGATGGGTTTTTTGTCGCAGTACTGCGGGAATTGGTTGCAGCCATTGCTGGGCTTGACCTTTTCATTTTTTAATGGGAAGTGTTAGGCTCGGCAGGGAGTACATTTTGGAGCGTTTCGCTCCGCCTTAAACCACTAGGAGCATAGCTCCCCTATGGGGCGGAGCTCCACGATATAGAACGATTAGTTACCGGAGTGTAACTCCAGTTCTATGAGTGGAGCGGAGCCCCATAGGACTTAAGGCCCTACCGACCCTCTCTAGTCTCGCTGAAGATAATATCTCGGGAGGCAGATTGAGGGAACGGGGTTCCTTATATAGGGACACCTGTACTCCTATTGGCTGTAGGTGTGTGCATAATTTTGCTTCAGGCTGCATCTGCCTTAGGGCAGAGGGTAAACCACTAGGAGCATAGCTCCCCTATGGGGCTCCGCTCCACTCATAGAACTGGAGTTACACTCCGGTAACTAATCGGCTGCTGTGATGTGTTACAAGTGCCATGTAATAACAATACTATAGTGGCTTCGAATTCAAACTCACGAGTGCACCCTCAACAGCCATATTTATATATGAGCCACTGGGCTATTCCCGTTCAGAGGCAGGCTGCTGTGATGTGTTACAAGTGCCATGTAATAACAATACTATAGTGGCTTCGATTTCAAACTCAAGAGTGCACCCTCACCAGCTGTTTGTTTCCCATTTGGAGAGAAATAATGTGAGGATTTCATGTCGGACATTTTGGCGCTCACGCGAAATGACACAAAGTAACAAAGTCGGAGGGACACAAAGTAGCCTCTCACTCGCTGCCTGTGGGTGGGAACCGGCTTAGGGCTGTCTGTCTGTCTGTCCCTCGCTCCAATTGGATAAGGCCACACCGGCCCGGTGGCCAATCGTTGCCTCTTGTGGCGAGGTATAAGTACGGCTCTCGAAGTGGCGAGCGGCTCATTCAGACTTTCTGTGACTTTCTCAAGATACCAATATGAGCGGAAGAGGCAAAACCGGAGGCAAGGCCAGGGCGAAGGCAAAGACCCGTTCATCCCGTGCCGGGCTCCAGTTCCCCGTGGGCCGTGTGCACAGGCTACTGCGCAAAGGCAACTACGCCGAGCGTGTGGGCGCTGGCGCACCAGTCTACCTGGCCGCCGTGCTCGAGTACCTGACTGCTGAGATCCTGGAGTTGGCCGGCAACGCTGCCCGTGACAACAAGAAGACTCGTATCATCCCCCGTCACCTGCAGCTGGCCGTCCGTAACGACGAGGAACTGAACAAACTGCTCGGCGGTGTGACCATCGCTCAGGGTGGTGTGTTGCCCAACATCCAGGCAGTGCTACTCCCCAAGAAGACCGAGAAGGCAGTCAAAGCCAAGTAAATTCGCTACTGCGACTTCAACTTGACTACTCAACCCCCAAAGGCTCTTTTAAGAGCCAACCACCTAGCTCTCCAAAAGCGCAAAGTACCTTTCTATGACCGCTACACATTGAGTGGGTGTATACACAACTATTTCGACATTCTGTGCCCACATGAGGCCTTCCATGAACAACAACACCTACTAGGCCTCGTTTGCCATAGCAGGCTAGCATTAGATTACAACGTGCCTATAAAGATGTCACTCTTGACTTTGGCGACTATTATTATGCGTAAAGGGCCGGCGGCGTCCTATTGCGCGCGCGCACCGGGAGTTTGAATTTTGGAGAGGCCGGGCCTCCCGTCCAATGGCCAACGGAGGAGGCCTGCGCAACGGGCCAATCGGGGTGGTGGGGAGATGGTGTCCAATCAGCAGGCGCCACTGCCGGCTTTATAAACTTCACATAGGCATTTCGAGGCTATACTCCCGACTGTCAGAGAAGCGCCATGGCCAGAACCAAGCAAACCGCTCGCAAATCCACCGGTGGCAAAGCCCCCAGGAAGCAGCTCGCCACTAAGGCTGCTCGCAAGAGTGCCCCGGCCACCGGCGGTGTGAAGAAGCCTCACCGTTACAGGCCCGGCACCGTGGCTCTGAGAGAGATCCGTCGTTACCAGAAGTCCACTGAGCTGCTCATCCGCAAGCTGCCCTTCCAGCGCCTGGTGCGAGAAATCGCCCAGGACTTCAAGACCGACCTGCGCTTCCAGAGTTCCGCTGTGATGGCCCTGCAGGAGGCTAGCGAGGCTTACCTGGTCGGCCTGTTCGAGGACACCAACCTGTGCGCCATCCACGCCAAGCGGGTGACCATCATGCCCAAGGACATCCAGCTGGCCCGCCGTATTCGCGGAGAGCGCGCATAAATGAGGATGACCTGAACTCCAAAATCCCCCAAAGGCTCTTTTAAGAGCCACCTCCATATTTCCATCAAAAAGGCACAATTGTTCCATGTATACACGCACCTCTACATT
>NW_028158199.1:122500-130000 GCF_964263955.1 Coregonus lavaretus | reverse complement strand
TGAGTTGATTTATTCCTTATAGCTCCTAATGATTTTAAGGCCAGTGTTGGCAAACATGACTTCTGCTCCAGCAGGTGGCCATGAAATCCCCCCCTATATGACTTGACTGACCAGGTAGTTGATGGACTCCTTATAGCTCTTAATGATCTCAAGCAGAGTGTTGGCCACATGACCTCTGGTCCAGCAGGTGGCGGTGAAAATAGTCCCTATAGGAGTTGACTCATTTCTTTGAGGTCCTAAATGAAGGATAGGGCGTCAACAGTGCATCTCGGCCTAACCCTGTTCCGGGCCCATTTCTTCACTCGATGCTTCCGGTGTTCTTCATCTCCTCTTCAATAGTCCTTCTCCACGTCTTCCTTCCCGTCTAGCCCTGTGCGTTCCACTGAAGTGTCTGTGTTTTTATGTCGTTAGGAGTTTTGCTCACTGCGTGTCCCCCTTCAATTTCCACTTTCTGTCCCAGTTGGGTAGCTATCCATTATACTGTAGCCTACTTACTACCAATGTCACTGTAGTCAAAGGTGATTTTCGATTATTATGTATGAGTATTATTATATATTGTGATATTATGATGTTCAAGCCTATAGGGTGTGGTAACAGGCCCTCTGTGATTTGTTGTTGTACTGTACATGTCAAGTATCTGCACTCTAGCCTAATTAGCCTAAACTGCTAGGGAAAAGTCACTTCCGGTCGTAGCTGTATCCCACCTAGTCAAAACCTTGTTAGTCCTTATCCTAAAAGGCACCCTCTGTTCCTCGATATACTCCACCGAGGGCCGGCAGCCAGTAAGTACAGGTAAGAGACAATTATGGCAACAATAAGTTGTCCTATGAAAGCTAGTCAAATGTGAGATGTTCAACTGCACTGAATGATAAAGTGGCAGTCTGTGCTCTTGGGCCCTTAAGGCATCAGTGCACCCCCCCAATTTGTCCCTTTTGAAATGAACAGTTGAGACGGGCCCTCTTTCTGTGGCCTTTCTTTGACGACACATCTGAGGCTATCCTGCGGCAATACAAATGATCAACATCATAACAATAATTCCATTATAAGAAGCTTTATTATTGGTTTGCTAAGAAAGGTACCATACAATATTGGCACATCACTATCACCTCTGTATGCGTAGGAAATCAATCCCTTCATTGTGTGTGTGTGTGTGTGTGTGTGTGTGGGTGTGTGTGTGTGGGTAAAGGTACGCCACTCTCGGTCTCACAGTTTATGCACACGGTCGTCTTTATGCAACAATATGGAAGACATTCCCAAATGTGCTTACATCATTGCGTAATGTCAGGGAGTCACACAAACAGTGTGTGCTGTTTGGCTGCAACACACATTAGGCATAAGGATGATGACAACTATTTTGTAAACGCTCCAGCTTGCAGAGGGATCACCACCCCTCCCATCCGCACCCCAGGTCCTCTTGGCCCCCTTACTGTCAGGCCGAGTGGTGTCTAGAGAAGAAAGAAGAAGAGTGATGTTTATTAATGACAGTCAATACGACACGTCCTTCCATAGCTAAACAGACTCATCCTACTAGGTCAGTGTTTCCCAACTCCAGCGGTAGAGTAGCCTACCCCCAACAATACCCATTTTTCTTGTAGCCCTGGAGAGCCACAGCTGACTGAACAACCTGTCACCTAATTAGCAAGTCCTCAATGAGTAAAATCAGGTGCAACAACAACAACAACAACAACAACAACAACAACAACAACAACAACAACAACAACAATATGAGGACAGGGACACAGTGTACTAGCTGATCTCCCAGTTGTCACCGTTTGGCCTTGTGTTCCACATAGCCTATATCAGTATTGGAGTATGTTTCCCGCGCACGGTAGTTGCTTTCACGTCACCTTTGTAATCGCTCCTCCCTAGTCCCCTAGAACGAGCGCCCTCCCCTTTGCAACGCCTCCGAACATATCACAGAGGCGCGCTTTCTGTGCCGATGGCCTCAATCAGGTCGACCAAACGCAGATAATAGCGCACCACGCACCGGCGCTGAAGTCATTCATTCACTTGAACTCAACTAGCGAACACACCATGTCTGGAAGAGGCAAAGGCGGCAAGGGACTTGGAAAAGGAGGCGCCAAGCGTCACCGAAAAGTTCTCCGCGATAACATCCAGGGAATCACCAAACCCGCTATCCGCCGTCTGGCTCGCCGCGGCGGCGTGAAGCGTATTTCCGGTCTGATCTATGAGGAGACCCGCGGTGT
This sequence comes from Coregonus lavaretus, assembly GCF_964263955.1. Classification (NCBI taxonomy): domain Eukaryota; kingdom Metazoa; phylum Chordata; class Actinopteri; order Salmoniformes; family Salmonidae; genus Coregonus; species Coregonus lavaretus. Next base: position 127,793 of record NW_028158199.1, on the reverse strand, counting down.
CCTAAAGGTGTTCCTGGAGAACGTGATCCGTGACGCAGTCACCTACACCGAGCACGCCAAGAGGAAGACCGTTACCGCCATGGACGTGGTCTACGCTCTGAAACGACAGGGACGCACCCTGTACGGTTTCGGCGGTTAAACGCACTCTCTTCGGAACCTCAACACCCCGACTCGAACCCAAAGGCTCTTTTAAGAGCCACCCACATCCGCTTCAAAAGGGCCCATTCCATATAGTGTTTTTTTCTTTTCTTCCGTATGCTATTTGGTAGGAAAGTATGAGCCACTTCGAGTGGACAGGGAGTATTAAATAGCGGATTCTAATGTCCCTTCCCGTTTTAGCGCACAGAGGGAGGCCTATATCTGACAGTGGCAAAGTGTAGTGACGTTGTTATTTTGGGTCAAGCAATAGTGGCATTTGGACAACATAAAACCACCACCCGTCGGTAGATGTGGCTCGAAAAGAGGGGGACAGCGTTCGCGCGCGCGCGCGCGCGCACACACACACACACACACAGTCCAAAATGGGAGCCCTATGTCTGACGGTGCCAACGTGGGCAATTCTATCACCAGCATTATGTGGCACAACAATCGTGCCATTCGGACAACTATTCAGGCCCCCCTTTTGAAACACACAATTCCCCATCGGTCACAGAGCATAGGCTATAGAGAGGAGGGAGGGGGTGAGGACCCGCGCGCGCGCCCTCAATTGTCTTTGTTCGGGAAGCTAGCCTCTGAGCGGAAGGCTCTTTTGAGCGCTAGAGCTCCACTGGGCAAATAGCAGGGGCGCCTACGAGCAAGCAGGGGAGTGTCCACGGCCGCCGACTTTGATTAGCTTCCTCTTCATAAGACGGGTAAGCGCCCTTCACCCCCTCATTCGTTTCTGAGAAGCAACGAGACATCATCATGCCCGAGCCAGCAAAGTCAGCGCCCAAGAAGGGCTCCAAGAAAGCCGTCACCAAGACCGCAGGGAAGGGCGGCAAGAAGCGCAGAAAGTCCAGGAAGGAGAGTTACGCCATCTACGTGTACAAGGTCCTGAAGCAGGTCCACCCCGACACCGGCATCTCCTCCAAGGCCATGGGAATCATGAACTCGTTCGTGAACGACATCTTCGAGCGTATCGCCGGAGAGTCCTCTCGCCTGGCCCACTACAACAAGCGTTCTACCATCACCTCTAGGGAGATCCAGACCGCCGTGCGCCTGCTACTCCCCGGTGAACTTGCCAAACACGCCGTGTCCGAGGGCACCAAGGCCGTAACCAAGTACACCAGCTCCAAGTAAACAGCGCATTTGGACTGCTCTACTAACCCAAAGGCTCTTTTAAGAGCCACCCACTCTGTCAGTAAAAAGAGCATTTCCATCGCCACCGAATGAATGCGCAGGTAGGCTGCGTTACATTGTATCATTGTTTAATGGGCGGCGCGCGCCGGCTCGGAGAACGGCTACATTGTATCATTTCCCCCGCCCGTTCCAGCGTAGGGGTTTAGCGCGCCTTTTTTGTTGTCTCTGCACGCTGAATAGTAACCCATGTTTGTCGGCCTCCATTCCAGGTGAAGGCAATGAAAAATGGCACCATTTGACAAAGGGTGTAAATAAAAAAAGCAGTCTGTTGGGTTTGAATGGAAAGAAATGCCTTTTGTCGTTTAATGAGCGGATAGTCATTTTGAGTCGACTTCCTGAATCGGTAGGACACGGACGGGGAGAATGGACGCTCCATCATTGGACTATACCCTAATGATGTGAATGAGAACGATAATGGCAAGAATAAAAAGGGGGTGAATAATCCCGTCTAGGAAGAATAGGAGTAGGCATATATATATATATATATATATATATATATATATACGTAGCCCTTATTGCCAACGGGTCATTTCCGGTCCAGGTCGCATCATACATATATAGTCCCCTGTAGCTCAGTTGGTAGAGCACTGCGCTTGCAACGCCAGGGTTGCGGGTTCGTTTCCCAAGGGGGGCCAGTATGAAAATGTAGGCACACACTTAACTGTAAGTGGCTCTGGATAAGATCGTCTGCTACATGACTCAAAATGTCCATGTAAAGTGTAGTACATTTGAGGCACATAGTGTATTTTCCTTCCTACTACCCTCATGAGGCAACAGGATAAATATAATAATATAATATGCCATTTAGCAGACGCTTTTATCCAAAGCGACTTACAGTCATGCGTGCATACATTTTTGTGTATGGGTGGTCCCGGGGATCGAACCCACTACCTTGGCGTTACAAGCGCCGTGCTCTACCAGCTAAGGCAGTTGCTTCCACGTGAGGATATGAATGTGTCTGTAGGCCAAGTCACAGTATAACACAGTGAGCGAGCGGGCGGCCCTTGCGATAGTCGTTGGAGCAGCAGCGGATCCCAATGACTACCTTGGGGATAGCCTATACATTTACATTTTAGTCATTTAGCAGACACTCTTATCCAGAGCGACTTACATGAGCAATTAGGGTTAAGTGCCTTGCTCAAGGGCACATCGACAGATTTTTCACCTAGTCGCCTCGGGGATTAGAACCAGCCACCTTTCGGTTACTGGCACAACGCTCTTAACCACTCTTAACCACTAAGCTACCTGCCGCCCCATACATATATACAACAAGGAAAAGAAAAGAGGCCGCAATCAACCTTCTGACCCACATGCACCTGCTGGGATTCTTCTCCCAGTCCAACCACATATGCAGCCCTTGTCCCACTTGGGGGGAGAGAGAGAGAGAGAGACAGACAGAGAGAGAGACTCCCTCTATCTAGGCCTATATCAACGCGCCATGACCCATGGGGCGCCAGCCTCCATAGCGCCAGCCAGACACCAAGACCCACAGACACAAAGACCGAGGCGAGTCACGCTGCGGAGTCAAGCAGGTGAACAATATATTAGTAGAGACAGCCAACCTACCTACCTACCTACCTACCTACCTACCAGAAGACAACACACAATCTCACTGTGTAGAAATAGTAGGCTACAAATACAACAACAACAACACTCACACTGCCAGTGCACAAAAAGTACTAATACAATAACACACACACACACACATAGTGCAAGTAAGCATGTCGTAGGACTGTTTATACCATGTGGATCCTGTACATATGACGAATACAACCTGAAACTTGAGGTACAACACTAGTCTCAGCCAGGCCTCACAGGTGCATGTGTTTTAAGGTCCCCAAAAGAGCGCTTCTTTAAAACACCCCTGACCACATCAGGGGACCCCAAACCATTTGATTCCCTTGCCAGACATCTCGGCTCACTACACAACAAGTGCTGCTCGCAATCGGATGCACTTTTAGGCCATTTAGGAGACAAATAGCACAGGAAAACCAGTGCGCACCGCTCCACCCGACAGTCGAACGGTGAGGTTTTGAGCGAGCCGCAACAAAATGCACGGCCCTTCCGCGGCCCACATTACTTTATTCTGAACGGAGACAAGTCTGCTCGCTGGGCCGTTCGCTTTTGGACCAAAAACACGGCTCCGTCGGTGACTTTCGGGCCGATATAGGCGAACAGAAAACACAAGTGAAAGAGCATTTGGCCAGCCCAGAGAAGCCGAGCTGGTTGCCTTGAGTCTACATGGTTCTCATGTCGCGTTTAAGGCCAGCCCCCTGCTCGGTGTGGAGCTTCAATAGCGCAGAGCAGCGTCTACAGCAAACTACTCCTCGCAGACCGTGTGTGTGTGTGTGTACCGGACCAAACGACAGACAGACAGACAGACAGACATGGCAGAAGTCGCACCAGCACCCGCAGCCGCAGCGCCGGCCAAGGCACCCAAGAAGAAGGCAGCAGCCAAGCCCAAGAAAGCGGGACCCAGCGTAGGAGAACTCATCGTCAAGGCTGTGACCGCCTCCAAGGAGAGGAGCGGCGTGTCCCTGGCCGCGCTCAAGAAGACGCTGGCGGCAGGCGGCTACGACGTGGAGAAGAACAACTCCCGCGTCAAGATCGCAGTCAAGAGCCTCGTCACCAAGGGCACCCTGGTCCAGACCAAGGGCACCGGTGCATCCGGCTCCTTCAAGCTCAACAAGAAAGCCGTCGAGGCAAAGAAGCCCGCCAAGAAAACCGCAGTTCCCAAAGTAAAGAAGGTGGCCGCCAAGAAGCCCGCCGCGGCGAAGAAGCCCAAGAAGGTAGCAGCCAAGAAGGCCGTCGCCGCAAAGAAGTCCCCCAAGAAGGCCAAGAAGCCCGCTACACCCAAAAAGGCCGCCAAGAGCCCCAAGAAGGTGAAGAAGCCCGCCGCAGCGGCCAAGAAGGCGGCCAAGAGCCCCAAGAAGGCTACAAAGGCAGCCAAGCCCAAAGCCGCCAAGCCCAAGGCAGCCAAGGCCAAGAAGGCAGCCCCCAAGAAGAAGTAAACCTATTACAAACAGTGTTCTACTCGACACATGTTGTACCACAAAAGGCTCTTTTAAGAGCCACCCACCTCTTTCCATAGAAAGCGCATTGATTTCCATGTACTATCTGTCGTGAAAAAGAAATTACGCACACTAGGCTACTTTTACGCACACAACATCGTCCCACTCTGGGTGTGTGCGAAGGGAGAGGAATATAATAGAGGGCCAAAATGGCTTAGAAATTCGACCTCACGAGTGCACCCTCACCAGCCATTTGTATATGAGCCACTGGGCTATTCCCGTTCAGAGGCAGGCTGCTGTGATGTGTTACAAGTGCCATGTAATAACAATACTATAGTGGCTTCGAATTCAAACTCACGAGTGCACCCTCAACAGCCATATTTATATATGAGCCACTGGGCTATTCCCGTTCAGAGGCAGGCTGCTGTGATGTGTTACAAGTGCCATGTAATAACAATACTATAGTGGCTTCGATTTCAAACTCAAGAGTGCACCCTCACCAGCTGTTTGTTTCCCATTTGGAGAGAAATAATGTGAGGATTTCATGTCGGACATTTTGGCGCTCACGCGAAATGACACAAAGTAACAAAGTCGGAGGGACACAAAGTAGCCTCTCACTCGCTGCCTGTGGGTGGGAACCGGCTTAGGGCTGTCTGTCTGTCTGTCCCTCGCTCCAATTGGATAAGGCCACACCGGCCCGGTGGCCAATCGTTGCCTCTTGTGGCGAGGTATAAGTACGGCTCTCGAAGTGGCGAGCGGCTCATTCAGACTTTCTGTGACTTTCTCAAGATACCAATATGAGCGGAAGAGGCAAAACCGGAGGCAAGGCCAGGGCGAAGGCAAAGACCCGTTCATCCCGTGCCGGGCTCCAGTTCCCCGTGGGCCGTGTGCACAGGCTACTGCGCAAAGGCAACTACGCCGAGCGTGTGGGCGCTGGCGCACCA
>NW_028158199.1:107500-115000 GCF_964263955.1 Coregonus lavaretus | reverse complement strand
TATGTATGAGTATTATTATATATTGTGATATTATGATGTTCAAGCCTATAGGGTGTGGTAACAGGCCCTCTGTGATTTGTTGTTGTACTGTACATGTCAAGTATCTGCACTCTAGCCTAATTAGCCTAAACTGCTAGGGAAAAGTCACTTCCGGTCGTAGCTGTATCCCACCTAGTCAAAACCTTGTTAGTCCTTATCCTAAAAGGCACCCTCTGTTCCTCGATATACTCCACCGAGGGCCGGCAGCCAGTAAGTACAGGTAAGAGACAATTATGGCAACAATAAGTTGTCCTATGAAAGCTAGTCAAATGTGAGATGTTCAACTGCACTGAATGATAAAGTGGCAGTCTGTGCTCTTGGGCCCTTAAGGCATCAGTGCACCCCCCCAATTTGTCCCTTTTGAAATGAACAGTTGAGACGGGCCCTCTTTCTGTGGCCTTTCTTTGACGACACATCTGAGGCTATCCTGCGGCAATACAAATGATCAACATCATAACAATAATTCCATTATAAGAAGCTTTATTATTGGTTTGCTAAGAAAGGTACCATACAATATTGGCACATCACTATCACCTCTGTATGCGTAGGAAATCAATCCCTTCATTGTGTGTGTGTGTGTGTGTGTGTGTGTGGGTGTGTGTGTGTGGGTAAAGGTACGCCACTCTCGGTCTCACAGTTTATGCACACGGTCGTCTTTATGCAACAATATGGAAGACATTCCCAAATGTGCTTACATCATTGCGTAATGTCAGGGAGTCACACAAACAGTGTGTGCTGTTTGGCTGCAACACACATTAGGCATAAGGATGATGACAACTATTTTGTAAACGCTCCAGCTTGCAGAGGGATCACCACCCCTCCCATCCGCACCCCAGGTCCTCTTGGCCCCCTTACTGTCAGGCCGAGTGGTGTCTAGAGAAGAAAGAAGAAGAGTGATGTTTATTAATGACAGTCAATACGACACGTCCTTCCATAGCTAAACAGACTCATCCTACTAGGTCAGTGTTTCCCAACTCCAGCGGTAGAGTAGCCTACCCCCAACAATACCCATTTTTCTTGTAGCCCTGGAGAGCCACAGCTGACTGAACAACCTGTCACCTAATTAGCAAGTCCTCAATGAGTAAAATCAGGTGCAACAACAACAACAACAACAACAACAACAACAACAACAACAACAACAACAACAACAATATGAGGACAGGGACACAGTGTACTAGCTGATCTCCCAGTTGTCACCGTTTGGCCTTGTGTTCCACATAGCCTATATCAGTATTGGAGTATGTTTCCCGCGCACGGTAGTTGCTTTCACGTCACCTTTGTAATCGCTCCTCCCTAGTCCCCTAGAACGAGCGCCCTCCCCTTTGCAACGCCTCCGAACATATCACAGAGGCGCGCTTTCTGTGCCGATGGCCTCAATCAGGTCGACCAAACGCAGATAATAGCGCACCACGCACCGGCGCTGAAGTCATTCATTCACTTGAACTCAACTAGCGAACACACCATGTCTGGAAGAGGCAAAGGCGGCAAGGGACTTGGAAAAGGAGGCGCCAAGCGTCACCGAAAAGTTCTCCGCGATAACATCCAGGGAATCACCAAACCCGCTATCCGCCGTCTGGCTCGCCGCGGCGGCGTGAAGCGTATTTCCGGTCTGATCTATGAGGAGACCCGCGGTGTCCTAAAGGTGTTCCTGGAGAACGTGATCCGTGACGCAGTCACCTACACCGAGCACGCCAAGAGGAAGACCGTTACCGCCATGGACGTGGTCTACGCTCTGAAACGACAGGGACGCACCCTGTACGGTTTCGGCGGTTAAACGCACTCTCTTCGGAACCTCAACACCCCGACTCGAACCCAAAGGCTCTTTTAAGAGCCACCCACATCCGCTTCAAAAGGGCCCATTCCATATAGTGTTTTTTTCTTTTCTTCCGTATGCTATTTGGTAGGAAAGTATGAGCCACTTCGAGTGGACAGGGAGTATTAAATAGCGGATTCTAATGTCCCTTCCCGTTTTAGCGCACAGAGGGAGGCCTATATCTGACAGTGGCAAAGTGTAGTGACGTTGTTATTTTGGGTCAAGCAATAGTGGCATTTGGACAACATAAAACCACCACCCGTCGGTAGATGTGGCTCGAAAAGAGGGGGACAGCGTTCGCGCGCGCGCGCGCGCGCACACACACACACACACACAGTCCAAAATGGGAGCCCTATGTCTGACGGTGCCAACGTGGGCAATTCTATCACCAGCATTATGTGGCACAACAATCGTGCCATTCGGACAACTATTCAGGCCCCCCTTTTGAAACACACAATTCCCCATCGGTCACAGAGCATAGGCTATAGAGAGGAGGGAGGGGGTGAGGACCCGCGCGCGCGCCCTCAATTGTCTTTGTTCGGGAAGCTAGCCTCTGAGCGGAAGGCTCTTTTGAGCGCTAGAGCTCCACTGGGCAAATAGCAGGGGCGCCTACGAGCAAGCAGGGGAGTGTCCACGGCCGCCGACTTTGATTAGCTTCCTCTTCATAAGACGGGTAAGCGCCCTTCACCCCCTCATTCGTTTCTGAGAAGCAACGAGACATCATCATGCCCGAGCCAGCAAAGTCAGCGCCCAAGAAGGGCTCCAAGAAAGCCGTCACCAAGACCGCAGGGAAGGGCGGCAAGAAGCGCAGAAAGTCCAGGAAGGAGAGTTACGCCATCTACGTGTACAAGGTCCTGAAGCAGGTCCACCCCGACACCGGCATCTCCTCCAAGGCCATGGGAATCATGAACTCGTTCGTGAACGACATCTTCGAGCGTATCGCCGGAGAGTCCTCTCGCCTGGCCCACTACAACAAGCGTTCTACCATCACCTCTAGGGAGATCCAGACCGCCGTGCGCCTGCTACTCCCCGGTGAACTTGCCAAACACGCCGTGTCCGAGGGCACCAAGGCCGTAACCAAGTACACCAGCTCCAAGTAAACAGCGCATTTGGACTGCTCTACTAACCCAAAGGCTCTTTTAAGAGCCACCCACTCTGTCAGTAAAAAGAGCATTTCCATCGCCACCGAATGAATGCGCAGGTAGGCTGCGTTACATTGTATCATTGTTTAATGGGCGGCGCGCGCCGGCTCGGAGAACGGCTACATTGTATCATTTCCCCCGCCCGTTCCAGCGTAGGGGTTTAGCGCGCCTTTTTTGTTGTCTCTGCACGCTGAATAGTAACCCATGTTTGTCGGCCTCCATTCCAGGTGAAGGCAATGAAAAATGGCACCATTTGACAAAGGGTGTAAATAAAAAAAGCAGTCTGTTGGGTTTGAATGGAAAGAAATGCCTTTTGTCGTTTAATGAGCGGATAGTCATTTTGAGTCGACTTCCTGAATCGGTAGGACACGGACGGGGAGAATGGACGCTCCATCATTGGACTATACCCTAATGATGTGAATGAGAACGATAATGGCAAGAATAAAAAGGGGGTGAATAATCCCGTCTAGGAAGAATAGGAGTAGGCATATATATATATATATATATATATATATATATATATATATATACGTAGCCCTTATTGCCAACGGGTCATTTCCGGTCCAGGTCGCATCATACATATATAGTCCCCTGTAGCTCAGTTGGTAGAGCACTGCGCTTGCAACGCCAGGGTTGCGGGTTCGTTTCCCAAGGGGGGCCAGTATGAAAATGTAGGCACACACTTAACTGTAAGTGGCTCTGGATAAGATCGTCTGCTACATGACTCAAAATGTCCATGTAAAGTGTAGTACATTTGAGGCACATAGTGTATTTTCCTTCCTACTACCCTCATGAGGCAACAGGATAAATATAATAATATAATATGCCATTTAGCAGACGCTTTTATCCAAAGCGACTTACAGTCATGCGTGCATACATTTTTGTGTATGGGTGGTCCCGGGGATCGAACCCACTACCTTGGCGTTACAAGCGCCGTGCTCTACCAGCTAAGGCAGTTGCTTCCACGTGAGGATATGAATGTGTCTGTAGGCCAAGTCACAGTATAACACAGTGAGCGAGCGGGCGGCCCTTGCGATAGTCGTTGGAGCAGCAGCGGATCCCAATGACTACCTTGGGGATAGCCTATACATTTACATTTTAGTCATTTAGCAGACACTCTTATCCAGAGCGACTTACATGAGCAATTAGGGTTAAGTGCCTTGCTCAAGGGCACATCGACAGATTTTTCACCTAGTCGCCTCGGGGATTAGAACCAGCCACCTTTCGGTTACTGGCACAACGCTCTTAACCACTCTTAACCACTAAGCTACCTGCCGCCCCATACATATATACAACAAGGAAAAGAAAAGAGGCCGCAATCAACCTTCTGACCCACATGCACCTGCTGGGATTCTTCTCCCAGTCCAACCACATATGCAGCCCTTGTCCCACTTGGGGGGAGAGAGAGAGAGAGAGACAGACAGAGAGAGAGACTCCCTCTATCTAGGCCTATATCAACGCGCCATGACCCATGGGGCGCCAGCCTCCATAGCGCCAGCCAGACACCAAGACCCACAGACACAAAGACCGAGGCGAGTCACGCTGCGGAGTCAAGCAGGTGAACAATATATTAGTAGAGACAGCCAACCTACCTACCTACCTACCTACCTACCTACCAGAAGACAACACACAATCTCACTGTGTAGAAATAGTAGGCTACAAATACAACAACAACAACACTCACACTGCCAGTGCACAAAAAGTACTAATACAATAACACACACACACACACATAGTGCAAGTAAGCATGTCGTAGGACTGTTTATACCATGTGGATCCTGTACATATGACGAATACAACCTGAAACTTGAGGTACAACACTAGTCTCAGCCAGGCCTCACAGGTGCATGTGTTTTAAGGTCCCCAAAAGAGCGCTTCTTTAAAACACCCCTGACCACATCAGGGGACCCCAAACCATTTGATTCCCTTGCCAGACATCTCGGCTCACTACACAACAAGTGCTGCTCGCAATCGGATGCACTTTTAGGCCATTTAGGAGACAAATAGCACAGGAAAACCAGTGCGCACCGCTCCACCCGACAGTCGAACGGTGAGGTTTTGAGCGAGCCGCAACAAAATGCACGGCCCTTCCGCGGCCCACATTACTTTATTCTGAACGGAGACAAGTCTGCTCGCTGGGCCGTTCGCTTTTGGACCAAAAACACGGCTCCGTCGGTGACTTTCGGGCCGATATAGGCGAACAGAAAACACAAGTGAAAGAGCATTTGGCCAGCCCAGAGAAGCCGAGCTGGTTGCCTTGAGTCTACATGGTTCTCATGTCGCGTTTAAGGCCAGCCCCCTGCTCGGTGTGGAGCTTCAATAGCGCAGAGCAGCGTCTACAGCAAACTACTCCTCGCAGACCGTGTGTGTGTGTGTGTACCGGACCAAACGACAGACAGACAGACAGACAGACATGGCAGAAGTCGCACCAGCACCCGCAGCCGCAGCGCCGGCCAAGGCACCCAAGAAGAAGGCAGCAGCCAAGCCCAAGAAAGCGGGACCCAGCGTAGGAGAACTCATCGTCAAGGCTGTGACCGCCTCCAAGGAGAGGAGCGGCGTGTCCCTGGCCGCGCTCAAGAAGACGCTGGCGGCAGGCGGCTACGACGTGGAGAAGAACAACTCCCGCGTCAAGATCGCAGTCAAGAGCCTCGTCACCAAGGGCACCCTGGTCCAGACCAAGGGCACCGGTGCATCCGGCTCCTTCAAGCTCAACAAGAAAGCCGTCGAGGCAAAGAAGCCCGCCAAGAAAACCGCAGTTCCCAAAGTAAAGAAGGTGGCCGCCAAGAAGCCCGCCGCGGCGAAGAAGCCCAAGAAGGTAGCAGCCAAGAAGGCCGTCGCCGCAAAGAAGTCCCCCAAGAAGGCCAAGAAGCCCGCTACACCCAAAAAGGCCGCCAAGAGCCCCAAGAAGGTGAAGAAGCCCGCCGCAGCGGCCAAGAAGGCGGCCAAGAGCCCCAAGAAGGCTACAAAGGCAGCCAAGCCCAAAGCCGCCAAGCCCAAGGCAGCCAAGGCCAAGAAGGCAGCCCCCAAGAAGAAGTAAACCTATTACAAACAGTGTTCTACTCGACACATGTTGTACCACAAAAGGCTCTTTTAAGAGCCACCCACCTCTTTCCATAGAAAGCGCATTGATTTCCATGTACTATCTGTCGTGAAAAAGAAATTACGCACACTAGGCTACTTTTACGCACACAACATCGTCCCACTCTGGGTGTGTGCGAAGGGAGAGGAATATAATAGAGGGCCAAAATGGCTTAGAAATTCGACCTCACGAGTGCACCCTCACCAGCCATTTGTATATGAGCCACTGGGCTATTCCCGTTCAGAGGCAGGCTGCTGTGATGTGTTACAAGTGCCATGTAATAACAATACTATAGTGGCTTCGAATTCAAACTCACGAGTGCACCCTCAACAGCCATATTTATATATGAGCCACTGGGCTATTCCCGTTCAGAGGCAGGCTGCTGTGATGTGTTACAAGTGCCATGTAATAACAATACTATAGTGGCTTCGATTTCAAACTCAAGAGTGCACCCTCACCAGCTGTTTGTTTCCCATTTGGAGAGAAATAATGTGAGGATTTCATGTCGGACATTTTGGCGCTCACGCGAAATGACACAAAGTAACAAAGTCGGAGGGACACAAAGTAGCCTCTCACTCGCTGCCTGTGGGTGGGAACCGGCTTAGGGCTGTCTGTCTGTCTGTCCCTCGCTCCAATTGGATAAGGCCACACCGGCCCGGTGGCCAATCGTTGCCTCTTGTGGCGAGGTATAAGTACGGCTCTCGAAGTGGCGAGCGGCTCATTCAGACTTTCTGTGACTTTCTCAAGATACCAATATGAGCGGAAGAGGCAAAACCGGAGGCAAGGCCAGGGCGAAGGCAAAGACCCGTTCATCCCGTGCCGGGCTCCAGTTCCCCGTGGGCCGTGTGCACAGGCTACTGCGCAAAGGCAACTACGCCGAGCGTGTGGGCGCTGGCGCACCAGTCTACCTGGCCGCCGTGCTCGAGTACCTGACTGCTGAGATCCTGGAGTTGGCCGGCAACGCTGCCCGTGACAACAAGAAGACTCGTATCATCCCCCGTCACCTGCAGCTGGCCGTCCGTAACGACGAGGAACTGAACAAACTGCTCGGCGGTGTGACCATCGCTCAGGGTGGTGTGTTGCCCAACATCCAGGCAGTGCTACTCCCCAAGAAGACCGAGAAGGCAGTCAAAGCCAAGTAAATTCGCTACTGCGACTTCAACTTGACTACTCAACCCCCAAAGGCTCTTTTAAGAGCCAACCACCTAGCTCTCCAAAAGCGCAAAGTACCTTTCTATGACCGCTACACATTGAGTGGGTGTATACACAACTATTTCGACATTCTGTGCCCACATGAGGCCTTCCATGAACAACAACACCTACTAGGCCTCGTTTGCCATAGCAGGCTAGCATTAGATTACAACGTGCCTATAAAGATGTCACTCTTGACTTTGGCGACTATTATTATGCGTAAAGGGCCGGCGGCG
>NW_028158199.1:95000-102500 GCF_964263955.1 Coregonus lavaretus | reverse complement strand
CAACGCTGGCATTGCAAACGCCATGCTCGCCATCAACTGAGCTACATCCCTGCCGGCCATTCCCTCCCCTACCCTGGACGACTGCTGGGCCAATTGTGCGCCGCCCATGAGTCTCCCGGGTCGCGGCCGGCTGCGACAGAGCCTGGATTCGACCCAGGATCTCTAGTGGCACAGTTAGCACTGCGATGCAGTGCCTTAGACCACTGCGCCACTCAGGAGCAACACTTCCCAAGCATACATTTTCATGACAGCGTTCCTAATCTGCAGTAGGCAATTACTGCAGTAGCAGTTGAAAATCGGTAGGTTAACACCAAACCGTGAGGTTATTATGAATTCAGAGCAGTCGGATGAAGTCATAGTCAAATACATTTGAACAAATGACCAACAATATCACACGGAAAGTGATGTGAGCATTGCATTGTGGAAAGCAATGACTTTACAAGAACACGTATTGCAACGCGAGGCATGTATTTCTAGATTAAACACTGATTCAGTGTGATGAACAAGTACATGTATGATTTGGTGTGCTCTACTTGAACACGCGCTTAGAGTTTTGAAACCACTGCCTATATGAGGAGCTGTCGTTGTTTGTTTTATTACCACATACTTATGGAAATTGCACCGGTTGAGAGATGATGGCTCTCTTGTGCCTACAGTGAAGGGTACTTCTGATCCAGCAGGTGGTGCTAAGATCCCTCCCTATATGACTTGAATGATGAGTTGATTTATTCCTTATAGCTCCTAATGATTTTAAGGCCAGTGTTGGCAAACATGACTTCTGCTCCAGCAGGTGGCCATGAAATCCCCCCCTATATGACTTGACTGACCAGGTAGTTGATGGACTCCTTATAGCTCTTAATGATCTCAAGCAGAGTGTTGGCCACATGACCTCTGGTCCAGCAGGTGGCGGTGAAAATAGTCCCTATAGGAGTTGACTCATTTCTTTGAGGTCCTAAATGAAGGATAGGGCGTCAACAGTGCATCTCGGCCTAACCCTGTTCCGGGCCCATTTCTTCACTCGATGCTTCCGGTGTTCTTCATCTCCTCTTCAATAGTCCTTCTCCACGTCTTCCTTCCCGTCTAGCCCTGTGCGTTCCACTGAAGTGTCTGTGTTTTTATGTCGTTAGGAGTTTTGCTCACTGCGTGTCCCCCTTCAATTTCCACTTTCTGTCCCAGTTGGGTAGCTATCCATTATACTGTAGCCTACTTACTACCAATGTCACTGTAGTCAAAGGTGATTTTCGATTATTATGTATGAGTATTATTATATATTGTGATATTATGATGTTCAAGCCTATAGGGTGTGGTAACAGGCCCTCTGTGATTTGTTGTTGTACTGTACATGTCAAGTATCTGCACTCTAGCCTAATTAGCCTAAACTGCTAGGGAAAAGTCACTTCCGGTCGTAGCTGTATCCCACCTAGTCAAAACCTTGTTAGTCCTTATCCTAAAAGGCACCCTCTGTTCCTCGATATACTCCACCGAGGGCCGGCAGCCAGTAAGTACAGGTAAGAGACAATTATGGCAACAATAAGTTGTCCTATGAAAGCTAGTCAAATGTGAGATGTTCAACTGCACTGAATGATAAAGTGGCAGTCTGTGCTCTTGGGCCCTTAAGGCATCAGTGCACCCCCCCAATTTGTCCCTTTTGAAATGAACAGTTGAGACGGGCCCTCTTTCTGTGGCCTTTCTTTGACGACACATCTGAGGCTATCCTGCGGCAATACAAATGATCAACATCATAACAATAATTCCATTATAAGAAGCTTTATTATTGGTTTGCTAAGAAAGGTACCATACAATATTGGCACATCACTATCACCTCTGTATGCGTAGGAAATCAATCCCTTCATTGTGTGTGTGTGTGTGTGTGTGTGTGTGGGTGTGTGTGTGTGGGTAAAGGTACGCCACTCTCGGTCTCACAGTTTATGCACACGGTCGTCTTTATGCAACAATATGGAAGACATTCCCAAATGTGCTTACATCATTGCGTAATGTCAGGGAGTCACACAAACAGTGTGTGCTGTTTGGCTGCAACACACATTAGGCATAAGGATGATGACAACTATTTTGTAAACGCTCCAGCTTGCAGAGGGATCACCACCCCTCCCATCCGCACCCCAGGTCCTCTTGGCCCCCTTACTGTCAGGCCGAGTGGTGTCTAGAGAAGAAAGAAGAAGAGTGATGTTTATTAATGACAGTCAATACGACACGTCCTTCCATAGCTAAACAGACTCATCCTACTAGGTCAGTGTTTCCCAACTCCAGCGGTAGAGTAGCCTACCCCCAACAATACCCATTTTTCTTGTAGCCCTGGAGAGCCACAGCTGACTGAACAACCTGTCACCTAATTAGCAAGTCCTCAATGAGTAAAATCAGGTGCAACAACAACAACAACAACAACAACAACAACAACAACAACAACAACAACAACAACAACAATATGAGGACAGGGACACAGTGTACTAGCTGATCTCCCAGTTGTCACCGTTTGGCCTTGTGTTCCACATAGCCTATATCAGTATTGGAGTATGTTTCCCGCGCACGGTAGTTGCTTTCACGTCACCTTTGTAATCGCTCCTCCCTAGTCCCCTAGAACGAGCGCCCTCCCCTTTGCAACGCCTCCGAACATATCACAGAGGCGCGCTTTCTGTGCCGATGGCCTCAATCAGGTCGACCAAACGCAGATAATAGCGCACCACGCACCGGCGCTGAAGTCATTCATTCACTTGAACTCAACTAGCGAACACACCATGTCTGGAAGAGGCAAAGGCGGCAAGGGACTTGGAAAAGGAGGCGCCAAGCGTCACCGAAAAGTTCTCCGCGATAACATCCAGGGAATCACCAAACCCGCTATCCGCCGTCTGGCTCGCCGCGGCGGCGTGAAGCGTATTTCCGGTCTGATCTATGAGGAGACCCGCGGTGTCCTAAAGGTGTTCCTGGAGAACGTGATCCGTGACGCAGTCACCTACACCGAGCACGCCAAGAGGAAGACCGTTACCGCCATGGACGTGGTCTACGCTCTGAAACGACAGGGACGCACCCTGTACGGTTTCGGCGGTTAAACGCACTCTCTTCGGAACCTCAACACCCCGACTCGAACCCAAAGGCTCTTTTAAGAGCCACCCACATCCGCTTCAAAAGGGCCCATTCCATATAGTGTTTTTTTCTTTTCTTCCGTATGCTATTTGGTAGGAAAGTATGAGCCACTTCGAGTGGACAGGGAGTATTAAATAGCGGATTCTAATGTCCCTTCCCGTTTTAGCGCACAGAGGGAGGCCTATATCTGACAGTGGCAAAGTGTAGTGACGTTGTTATTTTGGGTCAAGCAATAGTGGCATTTGGACAACATAAAACCACCACCCGTCGGTAGATGTGGCTCGAAAAGAGGGGGACAGCGTTCGCGCGCGCGCGCGCGCGCACACACACACACACACACAGTCCAAAATGGGAGCCCTATGTCTGACGGTGCCAACGTGGGCAATTCTATCACCAGCATTATGTGGCACAACAATCGTGCCATTCGGACAACTATTCAGGCCCCCCTTTTGAAACACACAATTCCCCATCGGTCACAGAGCATAGGCTATAGAGAGGAGGGAGGGGGTGAGGACCCGCGCGCGCGCCCTCAATTGTCTTTGTTCGGGAAGCTAGCCTCTGAGCGGAAGGCTCTTTTGAGCGCTAGAGCTCCACTGGGCAAATAGCAGGGGCGCCTACGAGCAAGCAGGGGAGTGTCCACGGCCGCCGACTTTGATTAGCTTCCTCTTCATAAGACGGGTAAGCGCCCTTCACCCCCTCATTCGTTTCTGAGAAGCAACGAGACATCATCATGCCCGAGCCAGCAAAGTCAGCGCCCAAGAAGGGCTCCAAGAAAGCCGTCACCAAGACCGCAGGGAAGGGCGGCAAGAAGCGCAGAAAGTCCAGGAAGGAGAGTTACGCCATCTACGTGTACAAGGTCCTGAAGCAGGTCCACCCCGACACCGGCATCTCCTCCAAGGCCATGGGAATCATGAACTCGTTCGTGAACGACATCTTCGAGCGTATCGCCGGAGAGTCCTCTCGCCTGGCCCACTACAACAAGCGTTCTACCATCACCTCTAGGGAGATCCAGACCGCCGTGCGCCTGCTACTCCCCGGTGAACTTGCCAAACACGCCGTGTCCGAGGGCACCAAGGCCGTAACCAAGTACACCAGCTCCAAGTAAACAGCGCATTTGGACTGCTCTACTAACCCAAAGGCTCTTTTAAGAGCCACCCACTCTGTCAGTAAAAAGAGCATTTCCATCGCCACCGAATGAATGCGCAGGTAGGCTGCGTTACATTGTATCATTGTTTAATGGGCGGCGCGCGCCGGCTCGGAGAACGGCTACATTGTATCATTTCCCCCGCCCGTTCCAGCGTAGGGGTTTAGCGCGCCTTTTTTGTTGTCTCTGCACGCTGAATAGTAACCCATGTTTGTCGGCCTCCATTCCAGGTGAAGGCAATGAAAAATGGCACCATTTGACAAAGGGTGTAAATAAAAAAAGCAGTCTGTTGGGTTTGAATGGAAAGAAATGCCTTTTGTCGTTTAATGAGCGGATAGTCATTTTGAGTCGACTTCCTGAATCGGTAGGACACGGACGGGGAGAATGGACGCTCCATCATTGGACTATACCCTAATGATGTGAATGAGAACGATAATGGCAAGAATAAAAAGGGGGTGAATAATCCCGTCTAGGAAGAATAGGAGTAGGCATATATATATATATATATATATATATATATATATATATACGTAGCCCTTATTGCCAACGGGTCATTTCCGGTCCAGGTCGCATCATACATATATAGTCCCCTGTAGCTCAGTTGGTAGAGCACTGCGCTTGCAACGCCAGGGTTGCGGGTTCGTTTCCCAAGGGGGGCCAGTATGAAAATGTAGGCACACACTTAACTGTAAGTGGCTCTGGATAAGATCGTCTGCTACATGACTCAAAATGTCCATGTAAAGTGTAGTACATTTGAGGCACATAGTGTATTTTCCTTCCTACTACCCTCATGAGGCAACAGGATAAATATAATAATATAATATGCCATTTAGCAGACGCTTTTATCCAAAGCGACTTACAGTCATGCGTGCATACATTTTTGTGTATGGGTGGTCCCGGGGATCGAACCCACTACCTTGGCGTTACAAGCGCCGTGCTCTACCAGCTAAGGCAGTTGCTTCCACGTGAGGATATGAATGTGTCTGTAGGCCAAGTCACAGTATAACACAGTGAGCGAGCGGGCGGCCCTTGCGATAGTCGTTGGAGCAGCAGCGGATCCCAATGACTACCTTGGGGATAGCCTATACATTTACATTTTAGTCATTTAGCAGACACTCTTATCCAGAGCGACTTACATGAGCAATTAGGGTTAAGTGCCTTGCTCAAGGGCACATCGACAGATTTTTCACCTAGTCGCCTCGGGGATTAGAACCAGCCACCTTTCGGTTACTGGCACAACGCTCTTAACCACTCTTAACCACTAAGCTACCTGCCGCCCCATACATATATACAACAAGGAAAAGAAAAGAGGCCGCAATCAACCTTCTGACCCACATGCACCTGCTGGGATTCTTCTCCCAGTCCAACCACATATGCAGCCCTTGTCCCACTTGGGGGGAGAGAGAGAGAGAGAGACAGACAGAGAGAGAGACTCCCTCTATCTAGGCCTATATCAACGCGCCATGACCCATGGGGCGCCAGCCTCCATAGCGCCAGCCAGACACCAAGACCCACAGACACAAAGACCGAGGCGAGTCACGCTGCGGAGTCAAGCAGGTGAACAATATATTAGTAGAGACAGCCAACCTACCTACCTACCTACCTACCTACCTACCAGAAGACAACACACAATCTCACTGTGTAGAAATAGTAGGCTACAAATACAACAACAACAACACTCACACTGCCAGTGCACAAAAAGTACTAATACAATAACACACACACACACACATAGTGCAAGTAAGCATGTCGTAGGACTGTTTATACCATGTGGATCCTGTACATATGACGAATACAACCTGAAACTTGAGGTACAACACTAGTCTCAGCCAGGCCTCACAGGTGCATGTGTTTTAAGGTCCCCAAAAGAGCGCTTCTTTAAAACACCCCTGACCACATCAGGGGACCCCAAACCATTTGATTCCCTTGCCAGACATCTCGGCTCACTACACAACAAGTGCTGCTCGCAATCGGATGCACTTTTAGGCCATTTAGGAGACAAATAGCACAGGAAAACCAGTGCGCACCGCTCCACCCGACAGTCGAACGGTGAGGTTTTGAGCGAGCCGCAACAAAATGCACGGCCCTTCCGCGGCCCACATTACTTTATTCTGAACGGAGACAAGTCTGCTCGCTGGGCCGTTCGCTTTTGGACCAAAAACACGGCTCCGTCGGTGACTTTCGGGCCGATATAGGCGAACAGAAAACACAAGTGAAAGAGCATTTGGCCAGCCCAGAGAAGCCGAGCTGGTTGCCTTGAGTCTACATGGTTCTCATGTCGCGTTTAAGGCCAGCCCCCTGCTCGGTGTGGAGCTTCAATAGCGCAGAGCAGCGTCTACAGCAAACTACTCCTCGCAGACCGTGTGTGTGTGTGTGTACCGGACCAAACGACAGACAGACAGACAGACAGACATGGCAGAAGTCGCACCAGCACCCGCAGCCGCAGCGCCGGCCAAGGCACCCAAGAAGAAGGCAGCAGCCAAGCCCAAGAAAGCGGGACCCAGCGTAGGAGAACTCATCGTCAAGGCTGTGACCGCCTCCAAGGAGAGGAGCGGCGTGTCCCTGGCCGCGCTCAAGAAGACGCTGGCGGCAGGCGGCTACGACGTGGAGAAGAACAACTCCCGCGTCAAGATCGCAGTCAAGAGCCTCGTCACCAAGGGCACCCTGGTCCAGACCAAGGGCACCGGTGCATCCGGCTCCTTCAAGCTCAACAAGAAAGCCGTCGAGGCAAAGAAGCCCGCCAAGAAAACCGCAGTTCCCAAAGTAAAGAAGGTGGCCGCCAAGAAGCCCGCCGCGGCGAAGAAGCCCAAGAAGGTAGCAGCCAAGAAGGCCGTCGCCGCAAAGAAGTCCCCCAAGAAGGCCAAGAAGCCCGCTACACCCAAAAAGGCCGCCAAGAGCCCCAAGAAGGTGAAGAAGCCCGCCGCAGCGGCCAAGAAGGCGGCCAAGAGCCCCAAGAAGGCTACAAAGGCAGCCAAGCCCAAAGCCGCCAAGCCCAAGGCAGCCAAGGCCAAGAAGGCAGCCCCCAAGAAGAAGTAAACCTATTACAAACAGTGTTCTACTCGACACATGTTGTACCACAAAAGGCTCTTTTAAGAGCCACCCACCTCTTTCCATAGAAAGCGCATTGATTTCCATGTACTATCTGTCGTGAAAAAGAAATTACGCACACTAGGCTACTTTTACGCACACAACATCGTCCCACTCTGGGTGTGTGCGAAGGGAGAGGAATATAATAGAGGGCCAAAATGGCTTAGAAA
>NW_028158199.1:80000-87500 GCF_964263955.1 Coregonus lavaretus | reverse complement strand
GTATGAGTATTATTATATATTGTGATATTATGATGTTCAAGCCTATAGGGTGTGGTAACAGGCCCTCTGTGATTTGTTGTTGTACTGTACATGTCAAGTATCTGCACTCTAGCCTAATTAGCCTAAACTGCTAGGGAAAAGTCACTTCCGGTCGTAGCTGTATCCCACCTAGTCAAAACCTTGTTAGTCCTTATCCTAAAAGGCACCCTCTGTTCCTCGATATACTCCACCGAGGGCCGGCAGCCAGTAAGTACAGGTAAGAGACAATTATGGCAACAATAAGTTGTCCTATGAAAGCTAGTCAAATGTGAGATGTTCAACTGCACTGAATGATAAAGTGGCAGTCTGTGCTCTTGGGCCCTTAAGGCATCAGTGCACCCCCCCAATTTGTCCCTTTTGAAATGAACAGTTGAGACGGGCCCTCTTTCTGTGGCCTTTCTTTGACGACACATCTGAGGCTATCCTGCGGCAATACAAATGATCAACATCATAACAATAATTCCATTATAAGAAGCTTTATTATTGGTTTGCTAAGAAAGGTACCATACAATATTGGCACATCACTATCACCTCTGTATGCGTAGGAAATCAATCCCTTCATTGTGTGTGTGTGTGTGTGTGTGTGTGTGGGTGTGTGTGTGTGGGTAAAGGTACGCCACTCTCGGTCTCACAGTTTATGCACACGGTCGTCTTTATGCAACAATATGGAAGACATTCCCAAATGTGCTTACATCATTGCGTAATGTCAGGGAGTCACACAAACAGTGTGTGCTGTTTGGCTGCAACACACATTAGGCATAAGGATGATGACAACTATTTTGTAAACGCTCCAGCTTGCAGAGGGATCACCACCCCTCCCATCCGCACCCCAGGTCCTCTTGGCCCCCTTACTGTCAGGCCGAGTGGTGTCTAGAGAAGAAAGAAGAAGAGTGATGTTTATTAATGACAGTCAATACGACACGTCCTTCCATAGCTAAACAGACTCATCCTACTAGGTCAGTGTTTCCCAACTCCAGCGGTAGAGTAGCCTACCCCCAACAATACCCATTTTTCTTGTAGCCCTGGAGAGCCACAGCTGACTGAACAACCTGTCACCTAATTAGCAAGTCCTCAATGAGTAAAATCAGGTGCAACAACAACAACAACAACAACAACAACAACAACAACAACAACAACAACAACAACAACAATATGAGGACAGGGACACAGTGTACTAGCTGATCTCCCAGTTGTCACCGTTTGGCCTTGTGTTCCACATAGCCTATATCAGTATTGGAGTATGTTTCCCGCGCACGGTAGTTGCTTTCACGTCACCTTTGTAATCGCTCCTCCCTAGTCCCCTAGAACGAGCGCCCTCCCCTTTGCAACGCCTCCGAACATATCACAGAGGCGCGCTTTCTGTGCCGATGGCCTCAATCAGGTCGACCAAACGCAGATAATAGCGCACCACGCACCGGCGCTGAAGTCATTCATTCACTTGAACTCAACTAGCGAACACACCATGTCTGGAAGAGGCAAAGGCGGCAAGGGACTTGGAAAAGGAGGCGCCAAGCGTCACCGAAAAGTTCTCCGCGATAACATCCAGGGAATCACCAAACCCGCTATCCGCCGTCTGGCTCGCCGCGGCGGCGTGAAGCGTATTTCCGGTCTGATCTATGAGGAGACCCGCGGTGTCCTAAAGGTGTTCCTGGAGAACGTGATCCGTGACGCAGTCACCTACACCGAGCACGCCAAGAGGAAGACCGTTACCGCCATGGACGTGGTCTACGCTCTGAAACGACAGGGACGCACCCTGTACGGTTTCGGCGGTTAAACGCACTCTCTTCGGAACCTCAACACCCCGACTCGAACCCAAAGGCTCTTTTAAGAGCCACCCACATCCGCTTCAAAAGGGCCCATTCCATATAGTGTTTTTTTCTTTTCTTCCGTATGCTATTTGGTAGGAAAGTATGAGCCACTTCGAGTGGACAGGGAGTATTAAATAGCGGATTCTAATGTCCCTTCCCGTTTTAGCGCACAGAGGGAGGCCTATATCTGACAGTGGCAAAGTGTAGTGACGTTGTTATTTTGGGTCAAGCAATAGTGGCATTTGGACAACATAAAACCACCACCCGTCGGTAGATGTGGCTCGAAAAGAGGGGGACAGCGTTCGCGCGCGCGCGCGCGCGCACACACACACACACACACAGTCCAAAATGGGAGCCCTATGTCTGACGGTGCCAACGTGGGCAATTCTATCACCAGCATTATGTGGCACAACAATCGTGCCATTCGGACAACTATTCAGGCCCCCCTTTTGAAACACACAATTCCCCATCGGTCACAGAGCATAGGCTATAGAGAGGAGGGAGGGGGTGAGGACCCGCGCGCGCGCCCTCAATTGTCTTTGTTCGGGAAGCTAGCCTCTGAGCGGAAGGCTCTTTTGAGCGCTAGAGCTCCACTGGGCAAATAGCAGGGGCGCCTACGAGCAAGCAGGGGAGTGTCCACGGCCGCCGACTTTGATTAGCTTCCTCTTCATAAGACGGGTAAGCGCCCTTCACCCCCTCATTCGTTTCTGAGAAGCAACGAGACATCATCATGCCCGAGCCAGCAAAGTCAGCGCCCAAGAAGGGCTCCAAGAAAGCCGTCACCAAGACCGCAGGGAAGGGCGGCAAGAAGCGCAGAAAGTCCAGGAAGGAGAGTTACGCCATCTACGTGTACAAGGTCCTGAAGCAGGTCCACCCCGACACCGGCATCTCCTCCAAGGCCATGGGAATCATGAACTCGTTCGTGAACGACATCTTCGAGCGTATCGCCGGAGAGTCCTCTCGCCTGGCCCACTACAACAAGCGTTCTACCATCACCTCTAGGGAGATCCAGACCGCCGTGCGCCTGCTACTCCCCGGTGAACTTGCCAAACACGCCGTGTCCGAGGGCACCAAGGCCGTAACCAAGTACACCAGCTCCAAGTAAACAGCGCATTTGGACTGCTCTACTAACCCAAAGGCTCTTTTAAGAGCCACCCACTCTGTCAGTAAAAAGAGCATTTCCATCGCCACCGAATGAATGCGCAGGTAGGCTGCGTTACATTGTATCATTGTTTAATGGGCGGCGCGCGCCGGCTCGGAGAACGGCTACATTGTATCATTTCCCCCGCCCGTTCCAGCGTAGGGGTTTAGCGCGCCTTTTTTGTTGTCTCTGCACGCTGAATAGTAACCCATGTTTGTCGGCCTCCATTCCAGGTGAAGGCAATGAAAAATGGCACCATTTGACAAAGGGTGTAAATAAAAAAAGCAGTCTGTTGGGTTTGAATGGAAAGAAATGCCTTTTGTCGTTTAATGAGCGGATAGTCATTTTGAGTCGACTTCCTGAATCGGTAGGACACGGACGGGGAGAATGGACGCTCCATCATTGGACTATACCCTAATGATGTGAATGAGAACGATAATGGCAAGAATAAAAAGGGGGTGAATAATCCCGTCTAGGAAGAATAGGAGTAGGCATATATATATATATATATATATATATATATATATATATACGTAGCCCTTATTGCCAACGGGTCATTTCCGGTCCAGGTCGCATCATACATATATAGTCCCCTGTAGCTCAGTTGGTAGAGCACTGCGCTTGCAACGCCAGGGTTGCGGGTTCGTTTCCCAAGGGGGGCCAGTATGAAAATGTAGGCACACACTTAACTGTAAGTGGCTCTGGATAAGATCGTCTGCTACATGACTCAAAATGTCCATGTAAAGTGTAGTACATTTGAGGCACATAGTGTATTTTCCTTCCTACTACCCTCATGAGGCAACAGGATAAATATAATAATATAATATGCCATTTAGCAGACGCTTTTATCCAAAGCGACTTACAGTCATGCGTGCATACATTTTTGTGTATGGGTGGTCCCGGGGATCGAACCCACTACCTTGGCGTTACAAGCGCCGTGCTCTACCAGCTAAGGCAGTTGCTTCCACGTGAGGATATGAATGTGTCTGTAGGCCAAGTCACAGTATAACACAGTGAGCGAGCGGGCGGCCCTTGCGATAGTCGTTGGAGCAGCAGCGGATCCCAATGACTACCTTGGGGATAGCCTATACATTTACATTTTAGTCATTTAGCAGACACTCTTATCCAGAGCGACTTACATGAGCAATTAGGGTTAAGTGCCTTGCTCAAGGGCACATCGACAGATTTTTCACCTAGTCGCCTCGGGGATTAGAACCAGCCACCTTTCGGTTACTGGCACAACGCTCTTAACCACTCTTAACCACTAAGCTACCTGCCGCCCCATACATATATACAACAAGGAAAAGAAAAGAGGCCGCAATCAACCTTCTGACCCACATGCACCTGCTGGGATTCTTCTCCCAGTCCAACCACATATGCAGCCCTTGTCCCACTTGGGGGGAGAGAGAGAGAGAGAGACAGACAGAGAGAGAGACTCCCTCTATCTAGGCCTATATCAACGCGCCATGACCCATGGGGCGCCAGCCTCCATAGCGCCAGCCAGACACCAAGACCCACAGACACAAAGACCGAGGCGAGTCACGCTGCGGAGTCAAGCAGGTGAACAATATATTAGTAGAGACAGCCAACCTACCTACCTACCTACCTACCTACCTACCAGAAGACAACACACAATCTCACTGTGTAGAAATAGTAGGCTACAAATACAACAACAACAACACTCACACTGCCAGTGCACAAAAAGTACTAATACAATAACACACACACACACACATAGTGCAAGTAAGCATGTCGTAGGACTGTTTATACCATGTGGATCCTGTACATATGACGAATACAACCTGAAACTTGAGGTACAACACTAGTCTCAGCCAGGCCTCACAGGTGCATGTGTTTTAAGGTCCCCAAAAGAGCGCTTCTTTAAAACACCCCTGACCACATCAGGGGACCCCAAACCATTTGATTCCCTTGCCAGACATCTCGGCTCACTACACAACAAGTGCTGCTCGCAATCGGATGCACTTTTAGGCCATTTAGGAGACAAATAGCACAGGAAAACCAGTGCGCACCGCTCCACCCGACAGTCGAACGGTGAGGTTTTGAGCGAGCCGCAACAAAATGCACGGCCCTTCCGCGGCCCACATTACTTTATTCTGAACGGAGACAAGTCTGCTCGCTGGGCCGTTCGCTTTTGGACCAAAAACACGGCTCCGTCGGTGACTTTCGGGCCGATATAGGCGAACAGAAAACACAAGTGAAAGAGCATTTGGCCAGCCCAGAGAAGCCGAGCTGGTTGCCTTGAGTCTACATGGTTCTCATGTCGCGTTTAAGGCCAGCCCCCTGCTCGGTGTGGAGCTTCAATAGCGCAGAGCAGCGTCTACAGCAAACTACTCCTCGCAGACCGTGTGTGTGTGTGTGTACCGGACCAAACGACAGACAGACAGACAGACAGACATGGCAGAAGTCGCACCAGCACCCGCAGCCGCAGCGCCGGCCAAGGCACCCAAGAAGAAGGCAGCAGCCAAGCCCAAGAAAGCGGGACCCAGCGTAGGAGAACTCATCGTCAAGGCTGTGACCGCCTCCAAGGAGAGGAGCGGCGTGTCCCTGGCCGCGCTCAAGAAGACGCTGGCGGCAGGCGGCTACGACGTGGAGAAGAACAACTCCCGCGTCAAGATCGCAGTCAAGAGCCTCGTCACCAAGGGCACCCTGGTCCAGACCAAGGGCACCGGTGCATCCGGCTCCTTCAAGCTCAACAAGAAAGCCGTCGAGGCAAAGAAGCCCGCCAAGAAAACCGCAGTTCCCAAAGTAAAGAAGGTGGCCGCCAAGAAGCCCGCCGCGGCGAAGAAGCCCAAGAAGGTAGCAGCCAAGAAGGCCGTCGCCGCAAAGAAGTCCCCCAAGAAGGCCAAGAAGCCCGCTACACCCAAAAAGGCCGCCAAGAGCCCCAAGAAGGTGAAGAAGCCCGCCGCAGCGGCCAAGAAGGCGGCCAAGAGCCCCAAGAAGGCTACAAAGGCAGCCAAGCCCAAAGCCGCCAAGCCCAAGGCAGCCAAGGCCAAGAAGGCAGCCCCCAAGAAGAAGTAAACCTATTACAAACAGTGTTCTACTCGACACATGTTGTACCACAAAAGGCTCTTTTAAGAGCCACCCACCTCTTTCCATAGAAAGCGCATTGATTTCCATGTACTATCTGTCGTGAAAAAGAAATTACGCACACTAGGCTACTTTTACGCACACAACATCGTCCCACTCTGGGTGTGTGCGAAGGGAGAGGAATATAATAGAGGGCCAAAATGGCTTAGAAATTCGACCTCACGAGTGCACCCTCACCAGCCATTTGTATATGAGCCACTGGGCTATTCCCGTTCAGAGGCAGGCTGCTGTGATGTGTTACAAGTGCCATGTAATAACAATACTATAGTGGCTTCGAATTCAAACTCACGAGTGCACCCTCAACAGCCATATTTATATATGAGCCACTGGGCTATTCCCGTTCAGAGGCAGGCTGCTGTGATGTGTTACAAGTGCCATGTAATAACAATACTATAGTGGCTTCGATTTCAAACTCAAGAGTGCACCCTCACCAGCTGTTTGTTTCCCATTTGGAGAGAAATAATGTGAGGATTTCATGTCGGACATTTTGGCGCTCACGCGAAATGACACAAAGTAACAAAGTCGGAGGGACACAAAGTAGCCTCTCACTCGCTGCCTGTGGGTGGGAACCGGCTTAGGGCTGTCTGTCTGTCTGTCCCTCGCTCCAATTGGATAAGGCCACACCGGCCCGGTGGCCAATCGTTGCCTCTTGTGGCGAGGTATAAGTACGGCTCTCGAAGTGGCGAGCGGCTCATTCAGACTTTCTGTGACTTTCTCAAGATACCAATATGAGCGGAAGAGGCAAAACCGGAGGCAAGGCCAGGGCGAAGGCAAAGACCCGTTCATCCCGTGCCGGGCTCCAGTTCCCCGTGGGCCGTGTGCACAGGCTACTGCGCAAAGGCAACTACGCCGAGCGTGTGGGCGCTGGCGCACCAGTCTACCTGGCCGCCGTGCTCGAGTACCTGACTGCTGAGATCCTGGAGTTGGCCGGCAACGCTGCCCGTGACAACAAGAAGACTCGTATCATCCCCCGTCACCTGCAGCTGGCCGTCCGTAACGACGAGGAACTGAACAAACTGCTCGGCGGTGTGACCATCGCTCAGGGTGGTGTGTTGCCCAACATCCAGGCAGTGCTACTCCCCAAGAAGACCGAGAAGGCAGTCAAAGCCAAGTAAATTCGCTACTGCGACTTCAACTTGACTACTCAACCCCCAAAGGCTCTTTTAAGAGCCAACCACCTAGCTCTCCAAAAGCGCAAAGTACCTTTCTATGACCGCTACACATTGAGTGGGTGTATACACAACTATTTCGACATTCTGTGCCCACATGAGGCCTTCCATGAACAACAACACCTACTAGGCCTCGTTTGCCATAGCAGGCTAGCATTAGATTACAACGTGCCTATAAAGATGTCACTCTTGACTTTGGCGACTATTATTATGCGTAAAGGGCCGGCGGCGTCCT
>NW_028158199.1:67500-75000 GCF_964263955.1 Coregonus lavaretus | reverse complement strand
GCATTGCAAACGCCATGCTCGCCATCAACTGAGCTACATCCCTGCCGGCCATTCCCTCCCCTACCCTGGACGACTGCTGGGCCAATTGTGCGCCGCCCATGAGTCTCCCGGGTCGCGGCCGGCTGCGACAGAGCCTGGATTCGACCCAGGATCTCTAGTGGCACAGTTAGCACTGCGATGCAGTGCCTTAGACCACTGCGCCACTCAGGAGCAACACTTCCCAAGCATACATTTTCATGACAGCGTTCCTAATCTGCAGTAGGCAATTACTGCAGTAGCAGTTGAAAATCGGTAGGTTAACACCAAACCGTGAGGTTATTATGAATTCAGAGCAGTCGGATGAAGTCATAGTCAAATACATTTGAACAAATGACCAACAATATCACACGGAAAGTGATGTGAGCATTGCATTGTGGAAAGCAATGACTTTACAAGAACACGTATTGCAACGCGAGGCATGTATTTCTAGATTAAACACTGATTCAGTGTGATGAACAAGTACATGTATGATTTGGTGTGCTCTACTTGAACACGCGCTTAGAGTTTTGAAACCACTGCCTATATGAGGAGCTGTCGTTGTTTGTTTTATTACCACATACTTATGGAAATTGCACCGGTTGAGAGATGATGGCTCTCTTGTGCCTACAGTGAAGGGTACTTCTGATCCAGCAGGTGGTGCTAAGATCCCTCCCTATATGACTTGAATGATGAGTTGATTTATTCCTTATAGCTCCTAATGATTTTAAGGCCAGTGTTGGCAAACATGACTTCTGCTCCAGCAGGTGGCCATGAAATCCCCCCCTATATGACTTGACTGACCAGGTAGTTGATGGACTCCTTATAGCTCTTAATGATCTCAAGCAGAGTGTTGGCCACATGACCTCTGGTCCAGCAGGTGGCGGTGAAAATAGTCCCTATAGGAGTTGACTCATTTCTTTGAGGTCCTAAATGAAGGATAGGGCGTCAACAGTGCATCTCGGCCTAACCCTGTTCCGGGCCCATTTCTTCACTCGATGCTTCCGGTGTTCTTCATCTCCTCTTCAATAGTCCTTCTCCACGTCTTCCTTCCCGTCTAGCCCTGTGCGTTCCACTGAAGTGTCTGTGTTTTTATGTCGTTAGGAGTTTTGCTCACTGCGTGTCCCCCTTCAATTTCCACTTTCTGTCCCAGTTGGGTAGCTATCCATTATACTGTAGCCTACTTACTACCAATGTCACTGTAGTCAAAGGTGATTTTCGATTATTATGTATGAGTATTATTATATATTGTGATATTATGATGTTCAAGCCTATAGGGTGTGGTAACAGGCCCTCTGTGATTTGTTGTTGTACTGTACATGTCAAGTATCTGCACTCTAGCCTAATTAGCCTAAACTGCTAGGGAAAAGTCACTTCCGGTCGTAGCTGTATCCCACCTAGTCAAAACCTTGTTAGTCCTTATCCTAAAAGGCACCCTCTGTTCCTCGATATACTCCACCGAGGGCCGGCAGCCAGTAAGTACAGGTAAGAGACAATTATGGCAACAATAAGTTGTCCTATGAAAGCTAGTCAAATGTGAGATGTTCAACTGCACTGAATGATAAAGTGGCAGTCTGTGCTCTTGGGCCCTTAAGGCATCAGTGCACCCCCCCAATTTGTCCCTTTTGAAATGAACAGTTGAGACGGGCCCTCTTTCTGTGGCCTTTCTTTGACGACACATCTGAGGCTATCCTGCGGCAATACAAATGATCAACATCATAACAATAATTCCATTATAAGAAGCTTTATTATTGGTTTGCTAAGAAAGGTACCATACAATATTGGCACATCACTATCACCTCTGTATGCGTAGGAAATCAATCCCTTCATTGTGTGTGTGTGTGTGTGTGTGTGTGTGGGTGTGTGTGTGTGGGTAAAGGTACGCCACTCTCGGTCTCACAGTTTATGCACACGGTCGTCTTTATGCAACAATATGGAAGACATTCCCAAATGTGCTTACATCATTGCGTAATGTCAGGGAGTCACACAAACAGTGTGTGCTGTTTGGCTGCAACACACATTAGGCATAAGGATGATGACAACTATTTTGTAAACGCTCCAGCTTGCAGAGGGATCACCACCCCTCCCATCCGCACCCCAGGTCCTCTTGGCCCCCTTACTGTCAGGCCGAGTGGTGTCTAGAGAAGAAAGAAGAAGAGTGATGTTTATTAATGACAGTCAATACGACACGTCCTTCCATAGCTAAACAGACTCATCCTACTAGGTCAGTGTTTCCCAACTCCAGCGGTAGAGTAGCCTACCCCCAACAATACCCATTTTTCTTGTAGCCCTGGAGAGCCACAGCTGACTGAACAACCTGTCACCTAATTAGCAAGTCCTCAATGAGTAAAATCAGGTGCAACAACAACAACAACAACAACAACAACAACAACAACAACAACAACAACAACAACAACAATATGAGGACAGGGACACAGTGTACTAGCTGATCTCCCAGTTGTCACCGTTTGGCCTTGTGTTCCACATAGCCTATATCAGTATTGGAGTATGTTTCCCGCGCACGGTAGTTGCTTTCACGTCACCTTTGTAATCGCTCCTCCCTAGTCCCCTAGAACGAGCGCCCTCCCCTTTGCAACGCCTCCGAACATATCACAGAGGCGCGCTTTCTGTGCCGATGGCCTCAATCAGGTCGACCAAACGCAGATAATAGCGCACCACGCACCGGCGCTGAAGTCATTCATTCACTTGAACTCAACTAGCGAACACACCATGTCTGGAAGAGGCAAAGGCGGCAAGGGACTTGGAAAAGGAGGCGCCAAGCGTCACCGAAAAGTTCTCCGCGATAACATCCAGGGAATCACCAAACCCGCTATCCGCCGTCTGGCTCGCCGCGGCGGCGTGAAGCGTATTTCCGGTCTGATCTATGAGGAGACCCGCGGTGTCCTAAAGGTGTTCCTGGAGAACGTGATCCGTGACGCAGTCACCTACACCGAGCACGCCAAGAGGAAGACCGTTACCGCCATGGACGTGGTCTACGCTCTGAAACGACAGGGACGCACCCTGTACGGTTTCGGCGGTTAAACGCACTCTCTTCGGAACCTCAACACCCCGACTCGAACCCAAAGGCTCTTTTAAGAGCCACCCACATCCGCTTCAAAAGGGCCCATTCCATATAGTGTTTTTTTCTTTTCTTCCGTATGCTATTTGGTAGGAAAGTATGAGCCACTTCGAGTGGACAGGGAGTATTAAATAGCGGATTCTAATGTCCCTTCCCGTTTTAGCGCACAGAGGGAGGCCTATATCTGACAGTGGCAAAGTGTAGTGACGTTGTTATTTTGGGTCAAGCAATAGTGGCATTTGGACAACATAAAACCACCACCCGTCGGTAGATGTGGCTCGAAAAGAGGGGGACAGCGTTCGCGCGCGCGCGCGCGCGCACACACACACACACACACAGTCCAAAATGGGAGCCCTATGTCTGACGGTGCCAACGTGGGCAATTCTATCACCAGCATTATGTGGCACAACAATCGTGCCATTCGGACAACTATTCAGGCCCCCCTTTTGAAACACACAATTCCCCATCGGTCACAGAGCATAGGCTATAGAGAGGAGGGAGGGGGTGAGGACCCGCGCGCGCGCCCTCAATTGTCTTTGTTCGGGAAGCTAGCCTCTGAGCGGAAGGCTCTTTTGAGCGCTAGAGCTCCACTGGGCAAATAGCAGGGGCGCCTACGAGCAAGCAGGGGAGTGTCCACGGCCGCCGACTTTGATTAGCTTCCTCTTCATAAGACGGGTAAGCGCCCTTCACCCCCTCATTCGTTTCTGAGAAGCAACGAGACATCATCATGCCCGAGCCAGCAAAGTCAGCGCCCAAGAAGGGCTCCAAGAAAGCCGTCACCAAGACCGCAGGGAAGGGCGGCAAGAAGCGCAGAAAGTCCAGGAAGGAGAGTTACGCCATCTACGTGTACAAGGTCCTGAAGCAGGTCCACCCCGACACCGGCATCTCCTCCAAGGCCATGGGAATCATGAACTCGTTCGTGAACGACATCTTCGAGCGTATCGCCGGAGAGTCCTCTCGCCTGGCCCACTACAACAAGCGTTCTACCATCACCTCTAGGGAGATCCAGACCGCCGTGCGCCTGCTACTCCCCGGTGAACTTGCCAAACACGCCGTGTCCGAGGGCACCAAGGCCGTAACCAAGTACACCAGCTCCAAGTAAACAGCGCATTTGGACTGCTCTACTAACCCAAAGGCTCTTTTAAGAGCCACCCACTCTGTCAGTAAAAAGAGCATTTCCATCGCCACCGAATGAATGCGCAGGTAGGCTGCGTTACATTGTATCATTGTTTAATGGGCGGCGCGCGCCGGCTCGGAGAACGGCTACATTGTATCATTTCCCCCGCCCGTTCCAGCGTAGGGGTTTAGCGCGCCTTTTTTGTTGTCTCTGCACGCTGAATAGTAACCCATGTTTGTCGGCCTCCATTCCAGGTGAAGGCAATGAAAAATGGCACCATTTGACAAAGGGTGTAAATAAAAAAAGCAGTCTGTTGGGTTTGAATGGAAAGAAATGCCTTTTGTCGTTTAATGAGCGGATAGTCATTTTGAGTCGACTTCCTGAATCGGTAGGACACGGACGGGGAGAATGGACGCTCCATCATTGGACTATACCCTAATGATGTGAATGAGAACGATAATGGCAAGAATAAAAAGGGGGTGAATAATCCCGTCTAGGAAGAATAGGAGTAGGCATATATATATATATATATATATATATATATATATACGTAGCCCTTATTGCCAACGGGTCATTTCCGGTCCAGGTCGCATCATACATATATAGTCCCCTGTAGCTCAGTTGGTAGAGCACTGCGCTTGCAACGCCAGGGTTGCGGGTTCGTTTCCCAAGGGGGGCCAGTATGAAAATGTAGGCACACACTTAACTGTAAGTGGCTCTGGATAAGATCGTCTGCTACATGACTCAAAATGTCCATGTAAAGTGTAGTACATTTGAGGCACATAGTGTATTTTCCTTCCTACTACCCTCATGAGGCAACAGGATAAATATAATAATATAATATGCCATTTAGCAGACGCTTTTATCCAAAGCGACTTACAGTCATGCGTGCATACATTTTTGTGTATGGGTGGTCCCGGGGATCGAACCCACTACCTTGGCGTTACAAGCGCCGTGCTCTACCAGCTAAGGCAGTTGCTTCCACGTGAGGATATGAATGTGTCTGTAGGCCAAGTCACAGTATAACACAGTGAGCGAGCGGGCGGCCCTTGCGATAGTCGTTGGAGCAGCAGCGGATCCCAATGACTACCTTGGGGAGATAGCCTATACATTTACATTTTAGTCATTTAGCAGACACTCTTATCCAGAGCGACTTACATGAGCAATTAGGGTTAAGTGCCTTGCTCAAGGGCACATCGACAGATTTTTCACCTAGTCGCCTCGGGGATTAGAACCAGCCACCTTTCGGTTACTGGCACAACGCTCTTAACCACTCTTAACCACTAAGCTACCTGCCGCCCCATACATATATACAACAAGGAAAAGAAAAGAGGCCGCAATCAACCTTCTGACCCACATGCACCTGCTGGGATTCTTCTCCCAGTCCAACCACATATGCAGCCCTTGTCCCACTTGGGGGGAGAGAGAGAGAGAGAGACAGACAGAGAGAGAGACTCCCTCTATCTAGGCCTATATCAACGCGCCATGACCCATGGGGCGCCAGCCTCCATAGCGCCAGCCAGACACCAAGACCCACAGACACAAAGACCGAGGCGAGTCACGCTGCGGAGTCAAGCAGGTGAACAATATATTAGTAGAGACAGCCAACCTACCTACCTACCTACCTACCTACCTACCAGAAGACAACACACAATCTCACTGTGTAGAAATAGTAGGCTACAAATACAACAACAACAACACTCACACTGCCAGTGCACAAAAAGTACTAATACAATAACACACACACACACACATAGTGCAAGTAAGCATGTCGTAGGACTGTTTATACCATGTGGATCCTGTACATATGACGAATACAACCTGAAACTTGAGGTACAACACTAGTCTCAGCCAGGCCTCACAGGTGCATGTGTTTTAAGGTCCCCAAAAGAGCGCTTCTTTAAAACACCCCTGACCACATCAGGGGACCCCAAACCATTTGATTCCCTTGCCAGACATCTCGGCTCACTACACAACAAGTGCTGCTCGCAATCGGATGCACTTTTAGGCCATTTAGGAGACAAATAGCACAGGAAAACCAGTGCGCACCGCTCCACCCGACAGTCGAACGGTGAGGTTTTGAGCGAGCCGCAACAAAATGCACGGCCCTTCCGCGGCCCACATTACTTTATTCTGAACGGAGACAAGTCTGCTCGCTGGGCCGTTCGCTTTTGGACCAAAAACACGGCTCCGTCGGTGACTTTCGGGCCGATATAGGCGAACAGAAAACACAAGTGAAAGAGCATTTGGCCAGCCCAGAGAAGCCGAGCTGGTTGCCTTGAGTCTACATGGTTCTCATGTCGCGTTTAAGGCCAGCCCCCTGCTCGGTGTGGAGCTTCAATAGCGCAGAGCAGCGTCTACAGCAAACTACTCCTCGCAGACCGTGTGTGTGTGTGTGTACCGGACCAAACGACAGACAGACAGACAGACAGACATGGCAGAAGTCGCACCAGCACCCGCAGCCGCAGCGCCGGCCAAGGCACCCAAGAAGAAGGCAGCAGCCAAGCCCAAGAAAGCGGGACCCAGCGTAGGAGAACTCATCGTCAAGGCTGTGACCGCCTCCAAGGAGAGGAGCGGCGTGTCCCTGGCCGCGCTCAAGAAGACGCTGGCGGCAGGCGGCTACGACGTGGAGAAGAACAACTCCCGCGTCAAGATCGCAGTCAAGAGCCTCGTCACCAAGGGCACCCTGGTCCAGACCAAGGGCACCGGTGCATCCGGCTCCTTCAAGCTCAACAAGAAAGCCGTCGAGGCAAAGAAGCCCGCCAAGAAAACCGCAGTTCCCAAAGTAAAGAAGGTGGCCGCCAAGAAGCCCGCCGCGGCGAAGAAGCCCAAGAAGGTAGCAGCCAAGAAGGCCGTCGCCGCAAAGAAGTCCCCCAAGAAGGCCAAGAAGCCCGCTACACCCAAAAAGGCCGCCAAGAGCCCCAAGAAGGTGAAGAAGCCCGCCGCAGCGGCCAAGAAGGCGGCCAAGAGCCCCAAGAAGGCTACAAAGGCAGCCAAGCCCAAAGCCGCCAAGCCCAAGGCAGCCAAGGCCAAGAAGGCAGCCCCCAAGAAGAAGTAAACCTATTACAAACAGTGTTCTACTCGACACATGTTGTACCACAAAAGGCTCTTTTAAGAGCCACCCACCTCTTTCCATAGAAAGCGCATTGATTTCCATGTACTATCTGTCGTGAAAAAGAAATTACGCACACTAGGCTACTTTTACGCACACAACATCGTCCCACTCTGGGTGTGTGCGAAGGGAGAGGAATATAATAGAGGGCCAAAATGGCTTAGAAATTCGACCTCA
>NW_028158199.1:52500-60000 GCF_964263955.1 Coregonus lavaretus | reverse complement strand
ATATATTGTGATATTATGATGTTCAAGCCTATAGGGTGTGGTAACAGGCCCTCTGTGATTTGTTGTTGTACTGTACATGTCAAGTATCTGCACTCTAGCCTAATTAGCCTAAACTGCTAGGGAAAAGTCACTTCCGGTCGTAGCTGTATCCCACCTAGTCAAAACCTTGTTAGTCCTTATCCTAAAAGGCACCCTCTGTTCCTCGATATACTCCACCGAGGGCCGGCAGCCAGTAAGTACAGGTAAGAGACAATTATGGCAACAATAAGTTGTCCTATGAAAGCTAGTCAAATGTGAGATGTTCAACTGCACTGAATGATAAAGTGGCAGTCTGTGCTCTTGGGCCCTTAAGGCATCAGTGCACCCCCCCAATTTGTCCCTTTTGAAATGAACAGTTGAGACGGGCCCTCTTTCTGTGGCCTTTCTTTGACGACACATCTGAGGCTATCCTGCGGCAATACAAATGATCAACATCATAACAATAATTCCATTATAAGAAGCTTTATTATTGGTTTGCTAAGAAAGGTACCATACAATATTGGCACATCACTATCACCTCTGTATGCGTAGGAAATCAATCCCTTCATTGTGTGTGTGTGTGTGTGTGTGTGTGTGGGTGTGTGTGTGTGGGTAAAGGTACGCCACTCTCGGTCTCACAGTTTATGCACACGGTCGTCTTTATGCAACAATATGGAAGACATTCCCAAATGTGCTTACATCATTGCGTAATGTCAGGGAGTCACACAAACAGTGTGTGCTGTTTGGCTGCAACACACATTAGGCATAAGGATGATGACAACTATTTTGTAAACGCTCCAGCTTGCAGAGGGATCACCACCCCTCCCATCCGCACCCCAGGTCCTCTTGGCCCCCTTACTGTCAGGCCGAGTGGTGTCTAGAGAAGAAAGAAGAAGAGTGATGTTTATTAATGACAGTCAATACGACACGTCCTTCCATAGCTAAACAGACTCATCCTACTAGGTCAGTGTTTCCCAACTCCAGCGGTAGAGTAGCCTACCCCCAACAATACCCATTTTTCTTGTAGCCCTGGAGAGCCACAGCTGACTGAACAACCTGTCACCTAATTAGCAAGTCCTCAATGAGTAAAATCAGGTGCAACAACAACAACAACAACAACAACAACAACAACAACAACAACAACAACAACAACAATATGAGGACAGGGACACAGTGTACTAGCTGATCTCCCAGTTGTCACCGTTTGGCCTTGTGTTCCACATAGCCTATATCAGTATTGGAGTATGTTTCCCGCGCACGGTAGTTGCTTTCACGTCACCTTTGTAATCGCTCCTCCCTAGTCCCCTAGAACGAGCGCCCTCCCCTTTGCAACGCCTCCGAACATATCACAGAGGCGCGCTTTCTGTGCCGATGGCCTCAATCAGGTCGACCAAACGCAGATAATAGCGCACCACGCACCGGCGCTGAAGTCATTCATTCACTTGAACTCAACTAGCGAACACACCATGTCTGGAAGAGGCAAAGGCGGCAAGGGACTTGGAAAAGGAGGCGCCAAGCGTCACCGAAAAGTTCTCCGCGATAACATCCAGGGAATCACCAAACCCGCTATCCGCCGTCTGGCTCGCCGCGGCGGCGTGAAGCGTATTTCCGGTCTGATCTATGAGGAGACCCGCGGTGTCCTAAAGGTGTTCCTGGAGAACGTGATCCGTGACGCAGTCACCTACACCGAGCACGCCAAGAGGAAGACCGTTACCGCCATGGACGTGGTCTACGCTCTGAAACGACAGGGACGCACCCTGTACGGTTTCGGCGGTTAAACGCACTCTCTTCGGAACCTCAACACCCCGACTCGAACCCAAAGGCTCTTTTAAGAGCCACCCACATCCGCTTCAAAAGGGCCCATTCCATATAGTGTTTTTTTCTTTTCTTCCGTATGCTATTTGGTAGGAAAGTATGAGCCACTTCGAGTGGACAGGGAGTATTAAATAGCGGATTCTAATGTCCCTTCCCGTTTTAGCGCACAGAGGGAGGCCTATATCTGACAGTGGCAAAGTGTAGTGACGTTGTTATTTTGGGTCAAGCAATAGTGGCATTTGGACAACATAAAACCACCACCCGTCGGTAGATGTGGCTCGAAAAGAGGGGGACAGCGTTCGCGCGCGCGCGCGCGCGCACACACACACACACACACAGTCCAAAATGGGAGCCCTATGTCTGACGGTGCCAACGTGGGCAATTCTATCACCAGCATTATGTGGCACAACAATCGTGCCATTCGGACAACTATTCAGGCCCCCCTTTTGAAACACACAATTCCCCATCGGTCACAGAGCATAGGCTATAGAGAGGAGGGAGGGGGTGAGGACCCGCGCGCGCGCCCTCAATTGTCTTTGTTCGGGAAGCTAGCCTCTGAGCGGAAGGCTCTTTTGAGCGCTAGAGCTCCACTGGGCAAATAGCAGGGGCGCCTACGAGCAAGCAGGGGAGTGTCCACGGCCGCCGACTTTGATTAGCTTCCTCTTCATAAGACGGGTAAGCGCCCTTCACCCCCTCATTCGTTTCTGAGAAGCAACGAGACATCATCATGCCCGAGCCAGCAAAGTCAGCGCCCAAGAAGGGCTCCAAGAAAGCCGTCACCAAGACCGCAGGGAAGGGCGGCAAGAAGCGCAGAAAGTCCAGGAAGGAGAGTTACGCCATCTACGTGTACAAGGTCCTGAAGCAGGT
Source organism: Coregonus lavaretus (assembly GCF_964263955.1). Lineage (NCBI taxonomy): Eukaryota > Metazoa > Chordata > Actinopteri > Salmoniformes > Salmonidae > Coregonus > Coregonus lavaretus. The sequence goes on along the minus strand of NW_028158199.1, from coordinate 57,300 downwards.
CCACCCCGACACCGGCATCTCCTCCAAGGCCATGGGAATCATGAACTCGTTCGTGAACGACATCTTCGAGCGTATCGCCGGAGAGTCCTCTCGCCTGGCCCACTACAACAAGCGTTCTACCATCACCTCTAGGGAGATCCAGACCGCCGTGCGCCTGCTACTCCCCGGTGAACTTGCCAAACACGCCGTGTCCGAGGGCACCAAGGCCGTAACCAAGTACACCAGCTCCAAGTAAACAGCGCATTTGGACTGCTCTACTAACCCAAAGGCTCTTTTAAGAGCCACCCACTCTGTCAGTAAAAAGAGCATTTCCATCGCCACCGAATGAATGCGCAGGTAGGCTGCGTTACATTGTATCATTGTTTAATGGGCGGCGCGCGCCGGCTCGGAGAACGGCTACATTGTATCATTTCCCCCGCCCGTTCCAGCGTAGGGGTTTAGCGCGCCTTTTTTGTTGTCTCTGCACGCTGAATAGTAACCCATGTTTGTCGGCCTCCATTCCAGGTGAAGGCAATGAAAAATGGCACCATTTGACAAAGGGTGTAAATAAAAAAAGCAGTCTGTTGGGTTTGAATGGAAAGAAATGCCTTTTGTCGTTTAATGAGCGGATAGTCATTTTGAGTCGACTTCCTGAATCGGTAGGACACGGACGGGGAGAATGGACGCTCCATCATTGGACTATACCCTAATGATGTGAATGAGAACGATAATGGCAAGAATAAAAAGGGGGTGAATAATCCCGTCTAGGAAGAATAGGAGTAGGCATATATATATATATATATATATATATATATATATATACGTAGCCCTTATTGCCAACGGGTCATTTCCGGTCCAGGTCGCATCATACATATATAGTCCCCTGTAGCTCAGTTGGTAGAGCACTGCGCTTGCAACGCCAGGGTTGCGGGTTCGTTTCCCAAGGGGGGCCAGTATGAAAATGTAGGCACACACTTAACTGTAAGTGGCTCTGGATAAGATCGTCTGCTACATGACTCAAAATGTCCATGTAAAGTGTAGTACATTTGAGGCACATAGTGTATTTTCCTTCCTACTACCCTCATGAGGCAACAGGATAAATATAATAATATAATATGCCATTTAGCAGACGCTTTTATCCAAAGCGACTTACAGTCATGCGTGCATACATTTTTGTGTATGGGTGGTCCCGGGGATCGAACCCACTACCTTGGCGTTACAAGCGCCGTGCTCTACCAGCTAAGGCAGTTGCTTCCACGTGAGGATATGAATGTGTCTGTAGGCCAAGTCACAGTATAACACAGTGAGCGAGCGGGCGGCCCTTGCGATAGTCGTTGGAGCAGCAGCGGATCCCAATGACTACCTTGGGGATAGCCTATACATTTACATTTTAGTCATTTAGCAGACACTCTTATCCAGAGCGACTTACATGAGCAATTAGGGTTAAGTGCCTTGCTCAAGGGCACATCGACAGATTTTTCACCTAGTCGCCTCGGGGATTAGAACCAGCCACCTTTCGGTTACTGGCACAACGCTCTTAACCACTCTTAACCACTAAGCTACCTGCCGCCCCATACATATATACAACAAGGAAAAGAAAAGAGGCCGCAATCAACCTTCTGACCCACATGCACCTGCTGGGATTCTTCTCCCAGTCCAACCACATATGCAGCCCTTGTCCCACTTGGGGGGAGAGAGAGAGAGAGAGACAGACAGAGAGAGAGACTCCCTCTATCTAGGCCTATATCAACGCGCCATGACCCATGGGGCGCCAGCCTCCATAGCGCCAGCCAGACACCAAGACCCACAGACACAAAGACCGAGGCGAGTCACGCTGCGGAGTCAAGCAGGTGAACAATATATTAGTAGAGACAGCCAACCTACCTACCTACCTACCTACCTACCTACCAGAAGACAACACACAATCTCACTGTGTAGAAATAGTAGGCTACAAATACAACAACAACAACACTCACACTGCCAGTGCACAAAAAGTACTAATACAATAACACACACACACACACATAGTGCAAGTAAGCATGTCGTAGGACTGTTTATACCATGTGGATCCTGTACATATGACGAATACAACCTGAAACTTGAGGTACAACACTAGTCTCAGCCAGGCCTCACAGGTGCATGTGTTTTAAGGTCCCCAAAAGAGCGCTTCTTTAAAACACCCCTGACCACATCAGGGGACCCCAAACCATTTGATTCCCTTGCCAGACATCTCGGCTCACTACACAACAAGTGCTGCTCGCAATCGGATGCACTTTTAGGCCATTTAGGAGACAAATAGCACAGGAAAACCAGTGCGCACCGCTCCACCCGACAGTCGAACGGTGAGGTTTTGAGCGAGCCGCAACAAAATGCACGGCCCTTCCGCGGCCCACATTACTTTATTCTGAACGGAGACAAGTCTGCTCGCTGGGCCGTTCGCTTTTGGACCAAAAACACGGCTCCGTCGGTGACTTTCGGGCCGATATAGGCGAACAGAAAACACAAGTGAAAGAGCATTTGGCCAGCCCAGAGAAGCCGAGCTGGTTGCCTTGAGTCTACATGGTTCTCATGTCGCGTTTAAGGCCAGCCCCCTGCTCGGTGTGGAGCTTCAATAGCGCAGAGCAGCGTCTACAGCAAACTACTCCTCGCAGACCGTGTGTGTGTGTGTGTACCGGACCAAACGACAGACAGACAGACAGACAGACATGGCAGAAGTCGCACCAGCACCCGCAGCCGCAGCGCCGGCCAAGGCACCCAAGAAGAAGGCAGCAGCCAAGCCCAAGAAAGCGGGACCCAGCGTAGGAGAACTCATCGTCAAGGCTGTGACCGCCTCCAAGGAGAGGAGCGGCGTGTCCCTGGCCGCGCTCAAGAAGACGCTGGCGGCAGGCGGCTACGACGTGGAGAAGAACAACTCCCGCGTCAAGATCGCAGTCAAGAGCCTCGTCACCAAGGGCACCCTGGTCCAGACCAAGGGCACCGGTGCATCCGGCTCCTTCAAGCTCAACAAGAAAGCCGTCGAGGCAAAGAAGCCCGCCAAGAAAACCGCAGTTCCCAAAGTAAAGAAGGTGGCCGCCAAGAAGCCCGCCGCGGCGAAGAAGCCCAAGAAGGTAGCAGCCAAGAAGGCCGTCGCCGCAAAGAAGTCCCCCAAGAAGGCCAAGAAGCCCGCTACACCCAAAAAGGCCGCCAAGAGCCCCAAGAAGGTGAAGAAGCCCGCCGCAGCGGCCAAGAAGGCGGCCAAGAGCCCCAAGAAGGCTACAAAGGCAGCCAAGCCCAAAGCCGCCAAGCCCAAGGCAGCCAAGGCCAAGAAGGCAGCCCCCAAGAAGAAGTAAACCTATTACAAACAGTGTTCTACTCGACACATGTTGTACCACAAAAGGCTCTTTTAAGAGCCACCCACCTCTTTCCATAGAAAGCGCATTGATTTCCATGTACTATCTGTCGTGAAAAAGAAATTACGCACACTAGGCTACTTTTACGCACACAACATCGTCCCACTCTGGGTGTGTGCGAAGGGAGAGGAATATAATAGAGGGCCAAAATGGCTTAGAAATTCGACCTCACGAGTGCACCCTCACCAGCCATTTGTATATGAGCCACTGGGCTATTCCCGTTCAGAGGCAGGCTGCTGTGATGTGTTACAAGTGCCATGTAATAACAATACTATAGTGGCTTCGAATTCAAACTCACGAGTGCACCCTCAACAGCCATATTTATATATGAGCCACTGGGCTATTCCCGTTCAGAGGCAGGCTGCTGTGATGTGTTACAAGTGCCATGTAATAACAATACTATAGTGGCTTCGATTTCAAACTCAAGAGTGCACCCTCACCAGCTGTTTGTTTCCCATTTGGAGAGAAATAATGTGAGGATTTCATGTCGGACATTTTGGCGCTCACGCGAAATGACACAAAGTAACAAAGTCGGAGGGACACAAAGTAGCCTCTCACTCGCTGCCTGTGGGTGGGAACCGGCTTAGGGCTGTCTGTCTGTCTGTCCCTCGCTCCAATTGGATAAGGCCACACCGGCCCGGTGGCCAATCGTTGCCTCTTGTGGCGAGGTATAAGTACGGCTCTCGAAGTGGCGAGCGGCTCATTCAGACTTTCTGTGACTTTCTCAAGATACCAATATGAGCGGAAGAGGCAAAACCGGAGGCAAGGCCAGGGCGAAGGCAAAGACCCGTTCATCCCGTGCCGGGCTCCAGTTCCCCGTGGGCCGTGTGCACAGGCTACTGCGCAAAGGCAACTACGCCGAGCGTGTGGGCGCTGGCGCACCAGTCTACCTGGCCGCCGTGCTCGAGTACCTGACTGCTGAGATCCTGGAGTTGGCCGGCAACGCTGCCCGTGACAACAAGAAGACTCGTATCATCCCCCGTCACCTGCAGCTGGCCGTCCGTAACGACGAGGAACTGAACAAACTGCTCGGCGGTGTGACCATCGCTCAGGGTGGTGTGTTGCCCAACATCCAGGCAGTGCTACTCCCCAAGAAGACCGAGAAGGCAGTCAAAGCCAAGTAAATTCGCTACTGCGACTTCAACTTGACTACTCAACCCCCAAAGGCTCTTTTAAGAGCCAACCACCTAGCTCTCCAAAAGCGCAAAGTACCTTTCTATGACCGCTACACATTGAGTGGGTGTATACACAACTATTTCGACATTCTGTGCCCACATGAGGCCTTCCATGAACAACAACACCTACTAGGCCTCGTTTGCCATAGCAGGCTAGCATTAGATTACAACGTGCCTATAAAGATGTCACTCTTGACTTTGGCGACTATTATTATGCGTAAAGGGCCGGCGGCGTCCTATTGCGCGCGCGCACCGGG
>NW_028158199.1:37500-47500 GCF_964263955.1 Coregonus lavaretus | reverse complement strand
TGCTCGCCATCAACTGAGCTACATCCCTGCCGGCCATTCCCTCCCCTACCCTGGACGACTGCTGGGCCAATTGTGCGCCGCCCATGAGTCTCCCGGGTCGCGGCCGGCTGCGACAGAGCCTGGATTCGACCCAGGATCTCTAGTGGCACAGTTAGCACTGCGATGCAGTGCCTTAGACCACTGCGCCACTCAGGAGCAACACTTCCCAAGCATACATTTTCATGACAGCGTTCCTAATCTGCAGTAGGCAATTACTGCAGTAGCAGTTGAAAATCGGTAGGTTAACACCAAACCGTGAGGTTATTATGAATTCAGAGCAGTCGGATGAAGTCATAGTCAAATACATTTGAACAAATGACCAACAATATCACACGGAAAGTGATGTGAGCATTGCATTGTGGAAAGCAATGACTTTACAAGAACACGTATTGCAACGCGAGGCATGTATTTCTAGATTAAACACTGATTCAGTGTGATGAACAAGTACATGTATGATTTGGTGTGCTCTACTTGAACACGCGCTTAGAGTTTTGAAACCACTGCCTATATGAGGAGCTGTCGTTGTTTGTTTTATTACCACATACTTATGGAAATTGCACCGGTTGAGAGATGATGGCTCTCTTGTGCCTACAGTGAAGGGTACTTCTGATCCAGCAGGTGGTGCTAAGATCCCTCCCTATATGACTTGAATGATGAGTTGATTTATTCCTTATAGCTCCTAATGATTTTAAGGCCAGTGTTGGCAAACATGACTTCTGCTCCAGCAGGTGGCCATGAAATCCCCCCCTATATGACTTGACTGACCAGGTAGTTGATGGACTCCTTATAGCTCTTAATGATCTCAAGCAGAGTGTTGGCCACATGACCTCTGGTCCAGCAGGTGGCGGTGAAAATAGTCCCTATAGGAGTTGACTCATTTCTTTGAGGTCCTAAATGAAGGATAGGGCGTCAACAGTGCATCTCGGCCTAACCCTGTTCCGGGCCCATTTCTTCACTCGATGCTTCCGGTGTTCTTCATCTCCTCTTCAATAGTCCTTCTCCACGTCTTCCTTCCCGTCTAGCCCTGTGCGTTCCACTGAAGTGTCTGTGTTTTTATGTCGTTAGGAGTTTTGCTCACTGCGTGTCCCCCTTCAATTTCCACTTTCTGTCCCAGTTGGGTAGCTATCCATTATACTGTAGCCTACTTACTACCAATGTCACTGTAGTCAAAGGTGATTTTCGATTATTATGTATGAGTATTATTATATATTGTGATATTATGATGTTCAAGCCTATAGGGTGTGGTAACAGGCCCTCTGTGATTTGTTGTTGTACTGTACATGTCAAGTATCTGCACTCTAGCCTAATTAGCCTAAACTGCTAGGGAAAAGTCACTTCCGGTCGTAGCTGTATCCCACCTAGTCAAAACCTTGTTAGTCCTTATCCTAAAAGGCACCCTCTGTTCCTCGATATACTCCACCGAGGGCCGGCAGCCAGTAAGTACAGGTAAGAGACAATTATGGCAACAATAAGTTGTCCTATGAAAGCTAGTCAAATGTGAGATGTTCAACTGCACTGAATGATAAAGTGGCAGTCTGTGCTCTTGGGCCCTTAAGGCATCAGTGCACCCCCCCAATTTGTCCCTTTTGAAATGAACAGTTGAGACGGGCCCTCTTTCTGTGGCCTTTCTTTGACGACACATCTGAGGCTATCCTGCGGCAATACAAATGATCAACATCATAACAATAATTCCATTATAAGAAGCTTTATTATTGGTTTGCTAAGAAAGGTACCATACAATATTGGCACATCACTATCACCTCTGTATGCGTAGGAAATCAATCCCTTCATTGTGTGTGTGTGTGTGTGTGTGTGTGTGGGTGTGTGTGTGTGGGTAAAGGTACGCCACTCTCGGTCTCACAGTTTATGCACACGGTCGTCTTTATGCAACAATATGGAAGACATTCCCAAATGTGCTTACATCATTGCGTAATGTCAGGGAGTCACACAAACAGTGTGTGCTGTTTGGCTGCAACACACATTAGGCATAAGGATGATGACAACTATTTTGTAAACGCTCCAGCTTGCAGAGGGATCACCACCCCTCCCATCCGCACCCCAGGTCCTCTTGGCCCCCTTACTGTCAGGCCGAGTGGTGTCTAGAGAAGAAAGAAGAAGAGTGATGTTTATTAATGACAGTCAATACGACACGTCCTTCCATAGCTAAACAGACTCATCCTACTAGGTCAGTGTTTCCCAACTCCAGCGGTAGAGTAGCCTACCCCCAACAATACCCATTTTTCTTGTAGCCCTGGAGAGCCACAGCTGACTGAACAACCTGTCACCTAATTAGCAAGTCCTCAGTAAAATCAGGTGCAACAACAACAACAACAACAACAACAACAACAACAACAACAACAACAACAACAACAATATGAGGACAGGGACACAGTGTACTAGCTGATCTCCCAGTTGTCACCGTTTGGCCTTGTGTTCCACATAGCCTATATCAGTATTGGAGTATGTTTCCCGCGCACGGTAGTTGCTTTCACGTCACCTTTGTAATCGCTCCTCCCTAGTCCCCTAGAACGAGCGCCCTCCCCTTTGCAACGCCTCCGAACATATCACAGAGGCGCGCTTTCTGTGCCGATGGCCTCAATCAGGTCGACCAAACGCAGATAATAGCGCACCACGCACCGGCGCTGAAGTCATTCATTCACTTGAACTCAACTAGCGAACACACCATGTCTGGAAGAGGCAAAGGCGGCAAGGGACTTGGAAAAGGAGGCGCCAAGCGTCACCGAAAAGTTCTCCGCGATAACATCCAGGGAATCACCAAACCCGCTATCCGCCGTCTGGCTCGCCGCGGCGGCGTGAAGCGTATTTCCGGTCTGATCTATGAGGAGACCCGCGGTGTCCTAAAGGTGTTCCTGGAGAACGTGATCCGTGACGCAGTCACCTACACCGAGCACGCCAAGAGGAAGACCGTTACCGCCATGGACGTGGTCTACGCTCTGAAACGACAGGGACGCACCCTGTACGGTTTCGGCGGTTAAACGCACTCTCTTCGGAACCTCAACACCCCGACTCGAACCCAAAGGCTCTTTTAAGAGCCACCCACATCCGCTTCAAAAGGGCCCATTCCATATAGTGTTTTTTTCTTTTCTTCCGTATGCTATTTGGTAGGAAAGTATGAGCCACTTCGAGTGGACAGGGAGTATTAAATAGCGGATTCTAATGTCCCTTCCCGTTTTAGCGCACAGAGGGAGGCCTATATCTGACAGTGGCAAAGTGTAGTGACGTTGTTATTTTGGGTCAAGCAATAGTGGCATTTGGACAACATAAAACCACCACCCGTCGGTAGATGTGGCTCGAAAAGAGGGGGACAGCGTTCGCGCGCGCGCGCGCGCGCACACACACACACACACACAGTCCAAAATGGGAGCCCTATGTCTGACGGTGCCAACGTGGGCAATTCTATCACCAGCATTATGTGGCACAACAATCGTGCCATTCGGACAACTATTCAGGCCCCCCTTTTGAAACACACAATTCCCCATCGGTCACAGAGCATAGGCTATAGAGAGGAGGGAGGGGGTGAGGACCCGCGCGCGCGCCCTCAATTGTCTTTGTTCGGGAAGCTAGCCTCTGAGCGGAAGGCTCTTTTGAGCGCTAGAGCTCCACTGGGCAAATAGCAGGGGCGCCTACGAGCAAGCAGGGGAGTGTCCACGGCCGCCGACTTTGATTAGCTTCCTCTTCATAAGACGGGTAAGCGCCCTTCACCCCCTCATTCGTTTCTGAGAAGCAACGAGACATCATCATGCCCGAGCCAGCAAAGTCAGCGCCCAAGAAGGGCTCCAAGAAAGCCGTCACCAAGACCGCAGGGAAGGGCGGCAAGAAGCGCAGAAAGTCCAGGAAGGAGAGTTACGCCATCTACGTGTACAAGGTCCTGAAGCAGGTCCACCCCGACACCGGCATCTCCTCCAAGGCCATGGGAATCATGAACTCGTTCGTGAACGACATCTTCGAGCGTATCGCCGGAGAGTCCTCTCGCCTGGCCCACTACAACAAGCGTTCTACCATCACCTCTAGGGAGATCCAGACCGCCGTGCGCCTGCTACTCCCCGGTGAACTTGCCAAACACGCCGTGTCCGAGGGCACCAAGGCCGTAACCAAGTACACCAGCTCCAAGTAAACAGCGCATTTGGACTGCTCTACTAACCCAAAGGCTCTTTTAAGAGCCACCCACTCTGTCAGTAAAAAGAGCATTTCCATCGCCACCGAATGAATGCGCAGGTAGGCTGCGTTACATTGTATCATTGTTTAATGGGCGGCGCGCGCCGGCTCGGAGAACGGCTACATTGTATCATTTCCCCCGCCCGTTCCAGCGTAGGGGTTTAGCGCGCCTTTTTTGTTGTCTCTGCACGCTGAATAGTAACCCATGTTTGTCGGCCTCCATTCCAGGTGAAGGCAATGAAAAATGGCACCATTTGACAAAGGGTGTAAATAAAAAAAGCAGTCTGTTGGGTTTGAATGGAAAGAAATGCCTTTTGTCGTTTAATGAGCGGATAGTCATTTTGAGTCGACTTCCTGAATCGGTAGGACACGGACGGGGAGAATGGACGCTCCATCATTGGACTATACCCTAATGATGTGAATGAGAACGATAATGGCAAGAATAAAAAGGGGGTGAATAATCCCGTCTAGGAAGAATAGGAGTAGGCATATATATATATATATATATATATATATATATATATATATATACGTAGCCCTTATTGCCAACGGGTCATTTCCGGTCCAGGTCGCATCATACATATATAGTCCCCTGTAGCTCAGTTGGTAGAGCACTGCGCTTGCAACGCCAGGGTTGCGGGTTCGTTTCCCAAGGGGGGCCAGTATGAAAATGTAGGCACACACTTAACTGTAAGTGGCTCTGGATAAGATCGTCTGCTACATGACTCAAAATGTCCATGTAAAGTGTAGTACATTTGAGGCACATAGTGTATTTTCCTTCCTACTACCCTCATGAGGCAACAGGATAAATATAATAATATAATATGCCATTTAGCAGACGCTTTTATCCAAAGCGACTTACAGTCATGCGTGCATACATTTTTGTGTATGGGTGGTCCCGGGGATCGAACCCACTACCTTGGCGTTACAAGCGCCGTGCTCTACCAGCTAAGGCAGTTGCTTCCACGTGAGGATATGAATGTGTCTGTAGGCCAAGTCACAGTATAACACAGTGAGCGAGCGGGCGGCCCTTGCGATAGTCGTTGGAGCAGCAGCGGATCCCAATGACTACCTTGGGGATAGCCTATACATTTACATTTTAGTCATTTAGCAGACACTCTTATCCAGAGCGACTTACATGAGCAATTAGGGTTAAGTGCCTTGCTCAAGGGCACATCGACAGATTTTTCACCTAGTCGCCTCGGGGATTAGAACCAGCCACCTTTCGGTTACTGGCACAACGCTCTTAACCACTCTTAACCACTAAGCTACCTGCCGCCCCATACATATATACAACAAGGAAAAGAAAAGAGGCCGCAATCAACCTTCTGACCCACATGCACCTGCTGGGATTCTTCTCCCAGTCCAACCACATATGCAGCCCTTGTCCCACTTGGGGGGAGAGAGAGAGAGAGAGACAGACAGAGAGAGAGACTCCCTCTATCTAGGCCTATATCAACGCGCCATGACCCATGGGGCGCCAGCCTCCATAGCGCCAGCCAGACACCAAGACCCACAGACACAAAGACCGAGGCGAGTCACGCTGCGGAGTCAAGCAGGTGAACAATATATTAGTAGAGACAGCCAACCTACCTACCTACCTACCTACCTACCTACCAGAAGACAACACACAATCTCACTGTGTAGAAATAGTAGGCTACAAATACAACAACAACAACACTCACACTGCCAGTGCACAAAAAGTACTAATACAATAACACACACACACACACATAGTGCAAGTAAGCATGTCGTAGGACTGTTTATACCATGTGGATCCTGTACATATGACGAATACAACCTGAAACTTGAGGTACAACACTAGTCTCAGCCAGGCCTCACAGGTGCATGTGTTTTAAGGTCCCCAAAAGAGCGCTTCTTTAAAACACCCCTGACCACATCAGGGGACCCCAAACCATTTGATTCCCTTGCCAGACATCTCGGCTCACTACACAACAAGTGCTGCTCGCAATCGGATGCACTTTTAGGCCATTTAGGAGACAAATAGCACAGGAAAACCAGTGCGCACCGCTCCACCCGACAGTCGAACGGTGAGGTTTTGAGCGAGCCGCAACAAAATGCACGGCCCTTCCGCGGCCCACATTACTTTATTCTGAACGGAGACAAGTCTGCTCGCTGGGCCGTTCGCTTTTGGACCAAAAACACGGCTCCGTCGGTGACTTTCGGGCCGATATAGGCGAACAGAAAACACAAGTGAAAGAGCATTTGGCCAGCCCAGAGAAGCCGAGCTGGTTGCCTTGAGTCTACATGGTTCTCATGTCGCGTTTAAGGCCAGCCCCCTGCTCGGTGTGGAGCTTCAATAGCGCAGAGCAGCGTCTACAGCAAACTACTCCTCGCAGACCGTGTGTGTGTGTGTGTACCGGACCAAACGACAGACAGACAGACAGACAGACATGGCAGAAGTCGCACCAGCACCCGCAGCCGCAGCGCCGGCCAAGGCACCCAAGAAGAAGGCAGCAGCCAAGCCCAAGAAAGCGGGACCCAGCGTAGGAGAACTCATCGTCAAGGCTGTGACCGCCTCCAAGGAGAGGAGCGGCGTGTCCCTGGCCGCGCTCAAGAAGACGCTGGCGGCAGGCGGCTACGACGTGGAGAAGAACAACTCCCGCGTCAAGATCGCAGTCAAGAGCCTCGTCACCAAGGGCACCCTGGTCCAGACCAAGGGCACCGGTGCATCCGGCTCCTTCAAGCTCAACAAGAAAGCCGTCGAGGCAAAGAAGCCCGCCAAGAAAACCGCAGTTCCCAAAGTAAAGAAGGTGGCCGCCAAGAAGCCCGCCGCGGCGAAGAAGCCCAAGAAGGTAGCAGCCAAGAAGGCCGTCGCCGCAAAGAAGTCCCCCAAGAAGGCCAAGAAGCCCGCTACACCCAAAAAGGCCGCCAAGAGCCCCAAGAAGGTGAAGAAGCCCGCCGCAGCGGCCAAGAAGGCGGCCAAGAGCCCCAAGAAGGCTACAAAGGCAGCCAAGCCCAAAGCCGCCAAGCCCAAGGCAGCCAAGGCCAAGAAGGCAGCCCCCAAGAAGAAGTAAACCTATTACAAACAGTGTTCTACTCGACACATGTTGTACCACAAAAGGCTCTTTTAAGAGCCACCCACCTCTTTCCATAGAAAGCGCATTGATTTCCATGTACTATCTGTCGTGAAAAAGAAATTACGCACACTAGGCTACTTTTACGCACACAACATCGTCCCACTCTGGGTGTGTGCGAAGGGAGAGGAATATAATAGAGGGCCAAAATGGCTTAGAAATTCGACCTCACGAGTGCACCCTCACCAGCCATTTGTATATGAGCCACTGGGCTATTCCCGTTCAGAGGCAGGCTGCTGTGATGTGTTACAAGTGCCATGTAATAACAATACTATAGTGGCTTCGAATTCAAACTCACGAGTGCACCCTCAACAGCCATATTTATATATGAGCCACTGGGCTATTCCCGTTCAGAGGCAGGCTGCTGTGATGTGTTACAAGTGCCATGTAATAACAATACTATAGTGGCTTCGATTTCAAACTCAAGAGTGCACCCTCACCAGCTGTTTGTTTCCCATTTGGAGAGAAATAATGTGAGGATTTCATGTCGGACATTTTGGCGCTCACGCGAAATGACACAAAGTAACAAAGTCGGAGGGACACAAAGTAGCCTCTCACTCGCTGCCTGTGGGTGGGAACCGGCTTAGGGCTGTCTGTCTGTCTGTCCCTCGCTCCAATTGGATAAGGCCACACCGGCCCGGTGGCCAATCGTTGCCTCTTGTGGCGAGGTATAAGTACGGCTCTCGAAGTGGCGAGCGGCTCATTCAGACTTTCTGTGACTTTCTCAAGATACCAATATGAGCGGAAGAGGCAAAACCGGAGGCAAGGCCAGGGCGAAGGCAAAGACCCGTTCATCCCGTGCCGGGCTCCAGTTCCCCGTGGGCCGTGTGCACAGGCTACTGCGCAAAGGCAACTACGCCGAGCGTGTGGGCGCTGGCGCACCAGTCTACCTGGCCGCCGTGCTCGAGTACCTGACTGCTGAGATCCTGGAGTTGGCCGGCAACGCTGCCCGTGACAACAAGAAGACTCGTATCATCCCCCGTCACCTGCAGCTGGCCGTCCGTAACGACGAGGAACTGAACAAACTGCTCGGCGGTGTGACCATCGCTCAGGGTGGTGTGTTGCCCAACATCCAGGCAGTGCTACTCCCCAAGAAGACCGAGAAGGCAGTCAAAGCCAAGTAAATTCGCTACTGCGACTTCAACTTGACTACTCAACCCCCAAAGGCTCTTTTAAGAGCCAACCACCTAGCTCTCCAAAAGCGCAAAGTACCTTTCTATGACCGCTACACATTGAGTGGGTGTATACACAACTATTTCGACATTCTGTGCCCACATGAGGCCTTCCATGAACAACAACACCTACTAGGCCTCGTTTGCCATAGCAGGCTAGCATTAGATTACAACGTGCCTATAAAGATGTCACTCTTGACTTTGGCGACTATTATTATGCGTAAAGGGCCGGCGGCGTCCTATTGCGCGCGCGCACCGGGAGTTTGAATTTTGGAGAGGCCGGGCCTCCCGTCCAATGGCCAACGGAGGAGGCCTGCGCAACGGGCCAATCGGGGTGGTGGGGAGATGGTGTCCAATCAGCAGGCGCCACTGCCGGCTTTATAAACTTCACATAGGCATTTCGAGGCTATACTCCCGACTGTCAGAGAAGCGCCATGGCCAGAACCAAGCAAACCGCTCGCAAATCCACCGGTGGCAAAGCCCCCAGGAAGCAGCTCGCCACTAAGGCTGCTCGCAAGAGTGCCCCGGCCACCGGCGGTGTGAAGAAGCCTCACCGTTACAGGCCCGGCACCGTGGCTCTGAGAGAGATCCGTCGTTACCAGAAGTCCACTGAGCTGCTCATCCGCAAGCTGCCCTTCCAGCGCCTGGTGCGAGAAATCGCCCAGGACTTCAAGACCGACCTGCGCTTCCAGAGTTCCGCTGTGATGGCCCTGCAGGAGGCTAGCGAGGCTTACCTGGTCGGCCTGTTCGAGGACACCAACCTGTGCGCCATCCACGCCAAGCGGGTGACCATCATGCCCAAGGACATCCAGCTGGCCCGCCGTATTCGCGGAGAGCGCGCATAAATGAGGATGACCTGAACTCCAAAATCCCCCAAAGGCTCTTTTAAGAGCCACCTCCATATTTCCATCAAAAAGGCACAATTGTTCCATGTATACACGCACCTCTACATTACCCACCATGTATGTTGTTCACTAACACGTCTAAAAGCTACGTATTGTACCTTTTCGTTGCCTGAAGTCTAGCTTCAATGTGTGTGTGTGTGTGTGTGTGTGTGTATATATATATATATATATATATATACAACCGTCTGGCATCATCCACTTACTTTGGACTATAGTAGCACAGTAAAATGCTTTACAAAGGAGGGGGAAAAGAAACGAGTGATAATATAGGCCGAATAGTTACAAGAATTGTGTTCAGATGAATAATTGACACTATTAGTTGTGTGTCATTAGTTGCCTTGAATGCAGTCCAGAAGAAACATTGCATGCCAACTTCCTTTGAAAGTCCCATGTTGCAGTGCTGCTGAGAGACTCATGCAGAGGCCCAAACTTTACAGTGGAGCACGGAGGCCATCTTGTGGTTAAATGTGGGTACTGCACCTCATGGTCATTTGCTCTTTAGGCCAGCGTTTCCCAAACGCGGTCCTGGGGTCCCCAAGGGGTGCGCGTTTTGCGTTTTGCCCTAACACTCCACAGCTGATTCTAATACTCCCAGCTTGATGATGATGAG
>NW_028158199.1:25000-32500 GCF_964263955.1 Coregonus lavaretus | reverse complement strand
ATATTATGATGTTCAAGCCTATAGGGTGTGGTAACAGGCCCTCTGTGATTTGTTGTTGTACTGTACATGTCAAGTATCTGCACTCTAGCCTAATTAGCCTAAACTGCTAGGGAAAAGTCACTTCCGGTCGTAGCTGTATCCCACCTAGTCAAAACCTTGTTAGTCCTTATCCTAAAAGGCACCCTCTGTTCCTCGATATACTCCACCGAGGGCCGGCAGCCAGTAAGTACAGGTAAGAGACAATTATGGCAACAATAAGTTGTCCTATGAAAGCTAGTCAAATGTGAGATGTTCAACTGCACTGAATGATAAAGTGGCAGTCTGTGCTCTTGGGCCCTTAAGGCATCAGTGCACCCCCCCAATTTGTCCCTTTTGAAATGAACAGTTGAGACGGGCCCTCTTTCTGTGGCCTTTCTTTGACGACACATCTGAGGCTATCCTGCGGCAATACAAATGATCAACATCATAACAATAATTCCATTATAAGAAGCTTTATTATTGGTTTGCTAAGAAAGGTACCATACAATATTGGCACATCACTATCACCTCTGTATGCGTAGGAAATCAATCCCTTCATTGTGTGTGTGTGTGTGTGTGTGTGTGTGGGTGTGTGTGTGTGGGTAAAGGTACGCCAC
The DNA here is from genome assembly GCF_964263955.1 of Coregonus lavaretus. NCBI lineage: Eukaryota > Metazoa > Chordata > Actinopteri > Salmoniformes > Salmonidae > Coregonus > Coregonus lavaretus. Next base: position 31,865 of record NW_028158199.1, on the reverse strand, counting down.
TCTCGGTCTCACAGTTTATGCACACGGTCGTCTTTATGCAACAATATGGAAGACATTCCCAAATGTGCTTACATCATTGCGTAATGTCAGGGAGTCACACAAACAGTGTGTGCTGTTTGGCTGCAACACACATTAGGCATAAGGATGATGACAACTATTTTGTAAACGCTCCAGCTTGCAGAGGGATCACCACCCCTCCCATCCGCACCCCAGGTCCTCTTGGCCCCCTTACTGTCAGGCCGAGTGGTGTCTAGAGAAGAAAGAAGAAGAGTGATGTTTATTAATGACAGTCAATACGACACGTCCTTCCATAGCTAAACAGACTCATCCTACTAGGTCAGTGTTTCCCAACTCCAGCGGTAGAGTAGCCTACCCCCAACAATACCCATTTTTCTTGTAGCCCTGGAGAGCCACAGCTGACTGAACAACCTGTCACCTAATTAGCAAGTCCTCAATGAGTAAAATCAGGTGCAACAACAACAACAACAACAACAACAACAACAACAACAACAACAACAACAACAACAACAATATGAGGACAGGGACACAGTGTACTAGCTGATCTCCCAGTTGTCACCGTTTGGCCTTGTGTTCCACATAGCCTATATCAGTATTGGAGTATGTTTCCCGCGCACGGTAGTTGCTTTCACGTCACCTTTGTAATCGCTCCTCCCTAGTCCCCTAGAACGAGCGCCCTCCCCTTTGCAACGCCTCCGAACATATCACAGAGGCGCGCTTTCTGTGCCGATGGCCTCAATCAGGTCGACCAAACGCAGATAATAGCGCACCACGCACCGGCGCTGAAGTCATTCATTCACTTGAACTCAACTAGCGAACACACCATGTCTGGAAGAGGCAAAGGCGGCAAGGGACTTGGAAAAGGAGGCGCCAAGCGTCACCGAAAAGTTCTCCGCGATAACATCCAGGGAATCACCAAACCCGCTATCCGCCGTCTGGCTCGCCGCGGCGGCGTGAAGCGTATTTCCGGTCTGATCTATGAGGAGACCCGCGGTGTCCTAAAGGTGTTCCTGGAGAACGTGATCCGTGACGCAGTCACCTACACCGAGCACGCCAAGAGGAAGACCGTTACCGCCATGGACGTGGTCTACGCTCTGAAACGACAGGGACGCACCCTGTACGGTTTCGGCGGTTAAACGCACTCTCTTCGGAACCTCAACACCCCGACTCGAACCCAAAGGCTCTTTTAAGAGCCACCCACATCCGCTTCAAAAGGGCCCATTCCATATAGTGTTTTTTTCTTTTCTTCCGTATGCTATTTGGTAGGAAAGTATGAGCCACTTCGAGTGGACAGGGAGTATTAAATAGCGGATTCTAATGTCCCTTCCCGTTTTAGCGCACAGAGGGAGGCCTATATCTGACAGTGGCAAAGTGTAGTGACGTTGTTATTTTGGGTCAAGCAATAGTGGCATTTGGACAACATAAAACCACCACCCGTCGGTAGATGTGGCTCGAAAAGAGGGGGACAGCGTTCGCGCGCGCGCGCGCGCGCACACACACACACACACACAGTCCAAAATGGGAGCCCTATGTCTGACGGTGCCAACGTGGGCAATTCTATCACCAGCATTATGTGGCACAACAATCGTGCCATTCGGACAACTATTCAGGCCCCCCTTTTGAAACACACAATTCCCCATCGGTCACAGAGCATAGGCTATAGAGAGGAGGGAGGGGGTGAGGACCCGCGCGCGCGCCCTCAATTGTCTTTGTTCGGGAAGCTAGCCTCTGAGCGGAAGGCTCTTTTGAGCGCTAGAGCTCCACTGGGCAAATAGCAGGGGCGCCTACGAGCAAGCAGGGGAGTGTCCACGGCCGCCGACTTTGATTAGCTTCCTCTTCATAAGACGGGTAAGCGCCCTTCACCCCCTCATTCGTTTCTGAGAAGCAACGAGACATCATCATGCCCGAGCCAGCAAAGTCAGCGCCCAAGAAGGGCTCCAAGAAAGCCGTCACCAAGACCGCAGGGAAGGGCGGCAAGAAGCGCAGAAAGTCCAGGAAGGAGAGTTACGCCATCTACGTGTACAAGGTCCTGAAGCAGGTCCACCCCGACACCGGCATCTCCTCCAAGGCCATGGGAATCATGAACTCGTTCGTGAACGACATCTTCGAGCGTATCGCCGGAGAGTCCTCTCGCCTGGCCCACTACAACAAGCGTTCTACCATCACCTCTAGGGAGATCCAGACCGCCGTGCGCCTGCTACTCCCCGGTGAACTTGCCAAACACGCCGTGTCCGAGGGCACCAAGGCCGTAACCAAGTACACCAGCTCCAAGTAAACAGCGCATTTGGACTGCTCTACTAACCCAAAGGCTCTTTTAAGAGCCACCCACTCTGTCAGTAAAAAGAGCATTTCCATCGCCACCGAATGAATGCGCAGGTAGGCTGCGTTACATTGTATCATTGTTTAATGGGCGGCGCGCGCCGGCTCGGAGAACGGCTACATTGTATCATTTCCCCCGCCCGTTCCAGCGTAGGGGTTTAGCGCGCCTTTTTTGTTGTCTCTGCACGCTGAATAGTAACCCATGTTTGTCGGCCTCCATTCCAGGTGAAGGCAATGAAAAATGGCACCATTTGACAAAGGGTGTAAATAAAAAAAGCAGTCTGTTGGGTTTGAATGGAAAGAAATGCCTTTTGTCGTTTAATGAGCGGATAGTCATTTTGAGTCGACTTCCTGAATCGGTAGGACACGGACGGGGAGAATGGACGCATCATTGGACTATACCCTAATGATGTGAATGAGAACGATAATGGCAAGAATAAAAAGGGGGTGAATAATCCCGTCTAGGAAGAATAGGAGTAGGCATATATATATATATATATATATATATATATATATATATATATACGTAGCCCTTATTGCCAACGGGTCATTTCCGGTCCAGGTCGCATCATACATATATAGTCCCCTGTAGCTCAGTTGGTAGAGCACTGCGCTTGCAACGCCAGGGTTGCGGGTTCGTTTCCCAAGGGGGGCCAGTATGAAAATGTAGGCACACACTTAACTGTAAGTGGCTCTGGATAAGATCGTCTGCTACATGACTCAAAATGTCCATGTAAAGTGTAGTACATTTGAGGCACATAGTGTATTTTCCTTCCTACTACCCTCATGAGGCAACAGGATAAATATAATAATATAATATGCCATTTAGCAGACGCTTTTATCCAAAGCGACTTACAGTCATGCGTGCATACATTTTTGTGTATGGGTGGTCCCGGGGATCGAACCCACTACCTTGGCGTTACAAGCGCCGTGCTCTACCAGCTAAGGCAGTTGCTTCCACGTGAGGATATGAATGTGTCTGTAGGCCAAGTCACAGTATAACACAGTGAGCGAGCGGGCGGCCCTTGCGATAGTCGTTGGAGCAGCAGCGGATCCCAATGACTACCTTGGGGATAGCCTATACATTTACATTTTAGTCATTTAGCAGACACTCTTATCCAGAGCGACTTACATGAGCAATTAGGGTTAAGTGCCTTGCTCAAGGGCACATCGACAGATTTTTCACCTAGTCGCCTCGGGGATTAGAACCAGCCACCTTTCGGTTACTGGCACAACGCTCTTAACCACTCTTAACCACTAAGCTACCTGCCGCCCCATACATATATACAACAAGGAAAAGAAAAGAGGCCGCAATCAACCTTCTGACCCACATGCACCTGCTGGGATTCTTCTCCCAGTCCAACCACATATGCAGCCCTTGTCCCACTTGGGGGGAGAGAGAGAGAGAGAGACAGACAGAGAGAGAGACTCCCTCTATCTAGGCCTATATCAACGCGCCATGACCCATGGGGCGCCAGCCTCCATAGCGCCAGCCAGACACCAAGACCCACAGACACAAAGACCGAGGCGAGTCACGCTGCGGAGTCAAGCAGGTGAACAATATATTAGTAGAGACAGCCAACCTACCTACCTACCTACCTACCTACCTACCAGAAGACAACACACAATCTCACTGTGTAGAAATAGTAGGCTACAAATACAACAACAACAACACTCACACTGCCAGTGCACAAAAAGTACTAATACAATAACACACACACACACACATAGTGCAAGTAAGCATGTCGTAGGACTGTTTATACCATGTGGATCCTGTACATATGACGAATACAACCTGAAACTTGAGGTACAACACTAGTCTCAGCCAGGCCTCACAGGTGCATGTGTTTTAAGGTCCCCAAAAGAGCGCTTCTTTAAAACACCCCTGACCACATCAGGGGACCCCAAACCATTTGATTCCCTTGCCAGACATCTCGGCTCACTACACAACAAGTGCTGCTCGCAATCGGATGCACTTTTAGGCCATTTAGGAGACAAATAGCACAGGAAAACCAGTGCGCACCGCTCCACCCGACAGTCGAACGGTGAGGTTTTGAGCGAGCCGCAACAAAATGCACGGCCCTTCCGCGGCCCACATTACTTTATTCTGAACGGAGACAAGTCTGCTCGCTGGGCCGTTCGCTTTTGGACCAAAAACACGGCTCCGTCGGTGACTTTCGGGCCGATATAGGCGAACAGAAAACACAAGTGAAAGAGCATTTGGCCAGCCCAGAGAAGCCGAGCTGGTTGCCTTGAGTCTACATGGTTCTCATGTCGCGTTTAAGGCCAGCCCCCTGCTCGGTGTGGAGCTTCAATAGCGCAGAGCAGCGTCTACAGCAAACTACTCCTCGCAGACCGTGTGTGTGTGTGTGTGTACCGGACCAAACGACAGACAGACAGACAGACAGACATGGCAGAAGTCGCACCAGCACCCGCAGCCGCAGCGCCGGCCAAGGCACCCAAGAAGAAGGCAGCAGCCAAGCCCAAGAAAGCGGGACCCAGCGTAGGAGAACTCATCGTCAAGGCTGTGACCGCCTCCAAGGAGAGGAGCGGCGTGTCCCTGGCCGCGCTCAAGAAGACGCTGGCGGCAGGCGGCTACGACGTGGAGAAGAACAACTCCCGCGTCAAGATCGCAGTCAAGAGCCTCGTCACCAAGGGCACCCTGGTCCAGACCAAGGGCACCGGTGCATCCGGCTCCTTCAAGCTCAACAAGAAAGCCGTTGAGGCAAAGAAGCCCGCCAAGAAAACCGCAGTTCCCAAAGTAAAGAAGGTGGCCGCCAAGAAGCCCGCCGCGGCGAAGAAGCCCAAGAAGGTAGCAGCCAAGAAGGCCGTCGCCGCAAAGAAGTCCCCCAAGAAGGCCAAGAAGCCCGCTACACCCAAAAAGGCCGCCAAGAGCCCCAAGAAGGTGAAGAAGCCCGCCGCAGCGGCCAAGAAGGCGGCCAAGAGCCCCAAGAAGGCTACAAAGGCAGCCAAGCCCAAAGCCGCCAAGCCCAAGGCAGCCAAGGCCAAGAAGGCAGCCCCCAAGAAGAAGTAAACCTATTACAAACAGTGTTCTACTCGACACATGTTGTACCACAAAAGGCTCTTTTAAGAGCCACCCACCTCTTTCCATAGAAAGCGCATTGATTTCCATGTACTATCTGTCGTGAAAAAGAAATTACGCACACTAGGCTACTTTTACGCACACAACATCGTCCCACTCTGGGTGTGTGCGAAGGGAGAGGAATATAATAGAGGGCCAAAATGGCTTAGAAATTCGACCTCACGAGTGCACCCTCACCAGCCATTTGTATATGAGCCACTGGGCTATTCCCGTTCAGAGGCAGGCTGCTGTGATGTGTTACAAGTGCCATGTAATAACAATACTATAGTGGCTTCGAATTCAAACTCACGAGTGCACCCTCAACAGCCATATTTATATATGAGCCACTGGGCTATTCCCGTTCAGAGGCAGGCTGCTGTGATGTGTTACAAGTGCCATGTAATAACAATACTATAGTGGCTTCGATTTCAAACTCAAGAGTGCACCCTCACCAGCTGTTTGTTTCCCATTTGGAGAGAAATAATGTGAGGATTTCATGTCGGACATTTTGGCGCTCACGCGAAATGACACAAAGTAACAAAGTCGGAGGGACACAAAGTAGCCTCTCACTCGCTGCCTGTGGGTGGGAACCGGCTTAGGGCTGTCTGTCTGTCTGTCCCTCGCTCCAATTGGATAAGGCCACACCGGCCCGGTGGCCAATCGTTGCCTCTTGTGGCGAGGTATAAGTACGGCTCTCGAAGTGGCGAGCGGCTCATTCAGACTTTCTGTGACTTTCTCAAGATACCAATATGAGCGGAAGAGGCAAAACCGGAGGCAAGGCCAGGGCGAAGGCAAAGACCCGTTCATCCCGTGCCGGGCTCCAGTTCCCCGTGGGCCGTGTGCACAGGCTACTGCGCAAAGGCAACTACGCCGAGCGTGTGGGCGCTGGCGCACCAGTCTACCTGGCCGCCGTGCTCGAGTACCTGACTGCTGAGATCCTGGAGTTGGCCGGCAACGCTGCCCGTGACAACAAGAAGACTCGTATCATCCCCCGTCACCTGCAGCTGGCCGTCCGTAACGACGAGGAACTGAACAAACTGCTCGGCGGTGTGACCATCGCTCAGGGTGGTGTGTTGCCCAACATCCAGGCAGTGCTACTCCCCAAGAAGACCGAGAAGGCAGTCAAAGCCAAGTAAATTCGCTACTGCGACTTCAACTTGACTACTCAACCCCCAAAGGCTCTTTTAAGAGCCAACCACCTAGCTCTCCAAAAGCGCAAAGTACCTTTCTATGACCGCTACACATTGAGTGGGTGTATACACAACTATTTCGACATTCTGTGCCCACATGAGGCCTTCCATGAACAACAACACCTACTAGGCCTCGTTTGCCATAGCAGGCTAGCATTAGATTACAACGTGCCTATAAAGATGTCACTCTTGACTTTGGCGACTATTATTATGCGTAAAGGGCCGGCGGCGTCCTATTGCGCGCGCGCACCGGGAG
>NW_028158199.1:10000-20000 GCF_964263955.1 Coregonus lavaretus | reverse complement strand
CCATCAACTGAGCTACATCCCTGCCGGCCATTCCCTCCCCTACCCTGGACGACTGCTGGGCCAATTGTGCGCCGCCCATGAGTCTCCCGGGTCGCGGCCGGCTGCGACAGAGCCTGGATTCGACCCAGGATCTCTAGTGGCACAGTTAGCACTGCGATGCAGTGCCTTAGACCACTGCGCCACTCAGGAGCAACACTTCCCAAGCATACATTTTCATGACAGCGTTCCTAATCTGCAGTAGGCAATTACTGCAGTAGCAGTTGAAAATCGGTAGGTTAACACCAAACCGTGAGGTTATTATGAATTCAGAGCAGTCGGATGAAGTCATAGTCAAATACATTTGAACAAATGACCAACAATATCACACGGAAAGTGATGTGAGCATTGCATTGTGGAAAGCAATGACTTTACAAGAACACGTATTGCAACGCGAGGCATGTATTTCTAGATTAAACACTGATTCAGTGTGATGAACAAGTACATGTATGATTTGGTGTGCTCTACTTGAACACGCGCTTAGAGTTTTGAAACCACTGCCTATATGAGGAGCTGTCGTTGTTTGTTTTATTACCACATACTTATGGAAATTGCACCGGTTGAGAGATGATGGCTCTCTTGTGCCTACAGTGAAGGGTACTTCTGATCCAGCAGGTGGTGCTAAGATCCCTCCCTATATGACTTGAATGATGAGTTGATTTATTCCTTATAGCTCCTAATGATTTTAAGGCCAGTGTTGGCAAACATGACTTCTGCTCCAGCAGGTGGCCATGAAATCCCCCCCTATATGACTTGACTGACCAGGTAGTTGATGGACTCCTTATAGCTCTTAATGATCTCAAGCAGAGTGTTGGCCACATGACCTCTGGTCCAGCAGGTGGCGGTGAAAATAGTCCCTATAGGAGTTGACTCATTTCTTTGAGGTCCTAAATGAAGGATAGGGCGTCAACAGTGCATCTCGGCCTAACCCTGTTCCGGGCCCATTTCTTCACTCGATGCTTCCGGTGTTCTTCATCTCCTCTTCAATAGTCCTTCTCCACGTCTTCCTTCCCGTCTAGCCCTGTGCGTTCCACTGAAGTGTCTGTGTTTTTATGTCGTTAGGAGTTTTGCTCACTGCGTGTCCCCCTTCAATTTCCACTTTCTGTCCCAGTTGGGTAGCTATCCATTATACTGTAGCCTACTTACTACCAATGTCACTGTAGTCAAAGGTGATTTTCGATTATTATGTATGAGTATTATTATATATTGTGATATTATGATGTTCAAGCCTATAGGGTGTGGTAACAGGCCCTCTGTGATTTGTTGTTGTACTGTACATGTCAAGTATCTGCACTCTAGCCTAATTAGCCTAAACTGCTAGGGAAAAGTCACTTCCGGTCGTAGCTGTATCCCACCTAGTCAAAACCTTGTTAGTCCTTATCCTAAAAGGCACCCTCTGTTCCTCGATATACTCCACCGAGGGCCGGCAGCCAGTAAGTACAGGTAAGAGACAATTATGGCAACAATAAGTTGTCCTATGAAAGCTAGTCAAATGTGAGATGTTCAACTGCACTGAATGATAAAGTGGCAGTCTGTGCTCTTGGGCCCTTAAGGCATCAGTGCACCCCCCCAATTTGTCCCTTTTGAAATGAACAGTTGAGACGGGCCCTCTTTCTGTGGCCTTTCTTTGACGACACATCTGAGGCTATCCTGCGGCAATACAAATGATCAACATCATAACAATAATTCCATTATAAGAAGCTTTATTATTGGTTTGCTAAGAAAGGTACCATACAATATTGGCACATCACTATCACCTCTGTATGCGTAGGAAATCAATCCCTTCATTGTGTGTGTGTGTGTGTGTGTGTGTGTGGGTGTGTGTGTGTGGGTAAAGGTACGCCACTCTCGGTCTCACAGTTTATGCACACGGTCGTCTTTATGCAACAATATGGAAGACATTCCCAAATGTGCTTACATCATTGCGTAATGTCAGGGAGTCACACAAACAGTGTGTGCTGTTTGGCTGCAACACACATTAGGCATAAGGATGATGACAACTATTTTGTAAACGCTCCAGCTTGCAGAGGGATCACCACCCCTCCCATCCGCACCCCAGGTCCTCTTGGCCCCCTTACTGTCAGGCCGAGTGGTGTCTAGAGAAGAAAGAAGAAGAGTGATGTTTATTAATGACAGTCAATACGACACGTCCTTCCATAGCTAAACAGACTCATCCTACTAGGTCAGTGTTTCCCAACTCCAGCGGTAGAGTAGCCTACCCCCAACAATACCCATTTTTCTTGTAGCCCTGGAGAGCCACAGCTGACTGAACAACCTGTCACCTAATTAGCAAGTCCTCAATGAGTAAAATCAGGTGCAACAACAACAACAACAACAACAACAACAACAACAACAACAACAACAACAACAACAACAATATGAGGACAGGGACACAGTGTACTAGCTGATCTCCCAGTTGTCACCGTTTGGCCTTGTGTTCCACATAGCCTATATCAGTATTGGAGTATGTTTCCCGCGCACGGTAGTTGCTTTCACGTCACCTTTGTAATCGCTCCTCCCTAGTCCCCTAGAACGAGCGCCCTCCCCTTTGCAACGCCTCCGAACATATCACAGAGGCGCGCTTTCTGTGCCGATGGCCTCAATCAGGTCGACCAAACGCAGATAATAGCGCACCACGCACCGGCGCTGAAGTCATTCATTCACTTGAACTCAACTAGCGAACACACCATGTCTGGAAGAGGCAAAGGCGGCAAGGGACTTGGAAAAGGAGGCGCCAAGCGTCACCGAAAAGTTCTCCGCGATAACATCCAGGGAATCACCAAACCCGCTATCCGCCGTCTGGCTCGCCGCGGCGGCGTGAAGCGTATTTCCGGTCTGATCTATGAGGAGACCCGCGGTGTCCTAAAGGTGTTCCTGGAGAACGTGATCCGTGACGCAGTCACCTACACCGAGCACGCCAAGAGGAAGACCGTTACCGCCATGGACGTGGTCTACGCTCTGAAACGACAGGGACGCACCCTGTACGGTTTCGGCGGTTAAACGCACTCTCTTCGGAACCTCAACACCCCGACTCGAACCCAAAGGCTCTTTTAAGAGCCACCCACATCCGCTTCAAAAGGGCCCATTCCATATAGTGTTTTTTTCTTTTCTTCCGTATGCTATTTGGTAGGAAAGTATGAGCCACTTCGAGTGGACAGGGAGTATTAAATAGCGGATTCTAATGTCCCTTCCCGTTTTAGCGCACAGAGGGAGGCCTATATCTGACAGTGGCAAAGTGTAGTGACGTTGTTATTTTGGGTCAAGCAATAGTGGCATTTGGACAACATAAAACCACCACCCGTCGGTAGATGTGGCTCGAAAAGAGGGGGACAGCGTTCGCGCGCGCGCGCGCGCGCACACACACACACACACACAGTCCAAAATGGGAGCCCTATGTCTGACGGTGCCAACGTGGGCAATTCTATCACCAGCATTATGTGGCACAACAATCGTGCCATTCGGACAACTATTCAGGCCCCCCTTTTGAAACACACAATTCCCCATCGGTCACAGAGCATAGGCTATAGAGAGGAGGGAGGGGGTGAGGACCCGCGCGCGCGCCCTCAATTGTCTTTGTTCGGGAAGCTAGCCTCTGAGCGGAAGGCTCTTTTGAGCGCTAGAGCTCCACTGGGCAAATAGCAGGGGCGCCTACGAGCAAGCAGGGGAGTGTCCACGGCCGCCGACTTTGATTAGCTTCCTCTTCATAAGACGGGTAAGCGCCCTTCACCCCCTCATTCGTTTCTGAGAAGCAACGAGACATCATCATGCCCGAGCCAGCAAAGTCAGCGCCCAAGAAGGGCTCCAAGAAAGCCGTCACCAAGACCGCAGGGAAGGGCGGCAAGAAGCGCAGAAAGTCCAGGAAGGAGAGTTACGCCATCTACGTGTACAAGGTCCTGAAGCAGGTCCACCCCGACACCGGCATCTCCTCCAAGGCCATGGGAATCATGAACTCGTTCGTGAACGACATCTTCGAGCGTATCGCCGGAGAGTCCTCTCGCCTGGCCCACTACAACAAGCGTTCTACCATCACCTCTAGGGAGATCCAGACCGCCGTGCGCCTGCTACTCCCCGGTGAACTTGCCAAACACGCCGTGTCCGAGGGCACCAAGGCCGTAACCAAGTACACCAGCTCCAAGTAAACAGCGCATTTGGACTGCTCTACTAACCCAAAGGCTCTTTTAAGAGCCACCCACTCTGTCAGTAAAAAGAGCATTTCCATCGCCACCGAATGAATGCGCAGGTAGGCTGCGTTACATTGTATCATTGTTTAATGGGCGGCGCGCGCCGGCTCGGAGAACGGCTACATTGTATCATTTCCCCCGCCCGTTCCAGCGTAGGGGTTTAGCGCGCCTTTTTTGTTGTCTCTGCACGCTGAATAGTAACCCATGTTTGTCGGCCTCCATTCCAGGTGAAGGCAATGAAAAATGGCACCATTTGACAAAGGGTGTAAATAAAAAAAGCAGTCTGTTGGGTTTGAATGGAAAGAAATGCCTTTTGTCGTTTAATGAGCGGATAGTCATTTTGAGTCGACTTCCTGAATCGGTAGGACACGGACGGGGAGAATGGACGCTCCATCATTGGACTATACCCTAATGATGTGAATGAGAACGATAATGGCAAGAATAAAAAGGGGGTGAATAATCCCGTCTAGGAAGAATAGGAGTAGGCATATATATATATATATATATATATATATATATATATATACGTAGCCCTTATTGCCAACGGGTCATTTCCGGTCCAGGTCGCATCATACATATATAGTCCCCTGTAGCTCAGTTGGTAGAGCACTGCGCTTGCAACGCCAGGGTTGCGGGTTCGTTTCCCAAGGGGGGCCAGTATGAAAATGTAGGCACACACTTAACTGTAAGTGGCTCTGGATAAGATCGTCTGCTACATGACTCAAAATGTCCATGTAAAGTGTAGTACATTTGAGGCACATAGTGTATTTTCCTTCCTACTACCCTCATGAGGCAACAGGATAAATATAATAATATAATATGCCATTTAGCAGACGCTTTTATCCAAAGCGACTTACAGTCATGCGTGCATACATTTTTGTGTATGGGTGGTCCCGGGGATCGAACCCACTACCTTGGCGTTACAAGCGCCGTGCTCTACCAGCTAAGGCAGTTGCTTCCACGTGAGGATATGAATGTGTCTGTAGGCCAAGTCACAGTATAACACAGTGAGCGAGCGGGCGGCCCTTGCGATAGTCGTTGGAGCAGCAGCGGATCCCAATGACTACCTTGGGGATAGCCTATACATTTACATTTTAGTCATTTAGCAGACACTCTTATCCAGAGCGACTTACATGAGCAATTAGGGTTAAGTGCCTTGCTCAAGGGCACATCGACAGATTTTTCACCTAGTCGCCTCGGGGATTAGAACCAGCCACCTTTCGGTTACTGGCACAACGCTCTTAACCACTCTTAACCACTAAGCTACCTGCCGCCCCATACATATATACAACAAGGAAAAGAAAAGAGGCCGCAATCAACCTTCTGACCCACATGCACCTGCTGGGATTCTTCTCCCAGTCCAACCACATATGCAGCCCTTGTCCCACTTGGGGGGAGAGAGAGAGAGAGAGACAGACAGAGAGAGAGACTCCCTCTATCTAGGCCTATATCAACGCGCCATGACCCATGGGGCGCCAGCCTCCATAGCGCCAGCCAGACACCAAGACCCACAGACACAAAGACCGAGGCGAGTCACGCTGCGGAGTCAAGCAGGTGAACAATATATTAGTAGAGACAGCCAACCTACCTACCTACCTACCTACCTACCTACCAGAAGACAACACACAATCTCACTGTGTAGAAATAGTAGGCTACAAATACAACAACAACAACACTCACACTGCCAGTGCACAAAAAGTACTAATACAATAACACACACACACACACATAGTGCAAGTAAGCATGTCGTAGGACTGTTTATACCATGTGGATCCTGTACATATGACGAATACAACCTGAAACTTGAGGTACAACACTAGTCTCAGCCAGGCCTCACAGGTGCATGTGTTTTAAGGTCCCCAAAAGAGCGCTTCTTTAAAACACCCCTGACCACATCAGGGGACCCCAAACCATTTGATTCCCTTGCCAGACATCTCGGCTCACTACACAACAAGTGCTGCTCGCAATCGGATGCACTTTTAGGCCATTTAGGAGACAAATAGCACAGGAAAACCAGTGCGCACCGCTCCACCCGACAGTCGAACGGTGAGGTTTTGAGCGAGCCGCAACAAAATGCACGGCCCTTCCGCGGCCCACATTACTTTATTCTGAACGGAGACAAGTCTGCTCGCTGGGCCGTTCGCTTTTGGACCAAAAACACGGCTCCGTCGGTGACTTTCGGGCCGATATAGGCGAACAGAAAACACAAGTGAAAGAGCATTTGGCCAGCCCAGAGAAGCCGAGCTGGTTGCCTTGAGTCTACATGGTTCTCATGTCGCGTTTAAGGCCAGCCCCCTGCTCGGTGTGGAGCTTCAATAGCGCAGAGCAGCGTCTACAGCAAACTACTCCTCGCAGACCGTGTGTGTGTGTGTGTACCGGACCAAACGACAGACAGACAGACAGACAGACATGGCAGAAGTCGCACCAGCACCCGCAGCCGCAGCGCCGGCCAAGGCACCCAAGAAGAAGGCAGCAGCCAAGCCCAAGAAAGCGGGACCCAGCGTAGGAGAACTCATCGTCAAGGCTGTGACCGCCTCCAAGGAGAGGAGCGGCGTGTCCCTGGCCGCGCTCAAGAAGACGCTGGCGGCAGGCGGCTACGACGTGGAGAAGAACAACTCCCGCGTCAAGATCGCAGTCAAGAGCCTCGTCACCAAGGGCACCCTGGTCCAGACCAAGGGCACCGGTGCATCCGGCTCCTTCAAGCTCAACAAGAAAGCCGTCGAGGCAAAGAAGCCCGCCAAGAAAACCGCAGTTCCCAAAGTAAAGAAGGTGGCCGCCAAGAAGCCCGCCGCGGCGAAGAAGCCCAAGAAGGTAGCAGCCAAGAAGGCCGTCGCCGCAAAGAAGTCCCCCAAGAAGGCCAAGAAGCCCGCTACACCCAAAAAGGCCGCCAAGAGCCCCAAGAAGGTGAAGAAGCCCGCCGCAGCGGCCAAGAAGGCGGCCAAGAGCCCCAAGAAGGCTACAAAGGCAGCCAAGCCCAAAGCCGCCAAGCCCAAGGCAGCCAAGGCCAAGAAGGCAGCCCCCAAGAAGAAGTAAACCTATTACAAACAGTGTTCTACTCGACACATGTTGTACCACAAAAGGCTCTTTTAAGAGCCACCCACCTCTTTCCATAGAAAGCGCATTGATTTCCATGTACTATCTGTCGTGAAAAAGAAATTACGCACACTAGGCTACTTTTACGCACACAACATCGTCCCACTCTGGGTGTGTGCGAAGGGAGAGGAATATAATAGAGGGCCAAAATGGCTTAGAAATTCGACCTCACGAGTGCACCCTCACCAGCCATTTGTATATGAGCCACTGGGCTATTCCCGTTCAGAGGCAGGCTGCTGTGATGTGTTACAAGTGCCATGTAATAACAATACTATAGTGGCTTCGAATTCAAACTCACGAGTGCACCCTCAACAGCCATATTTATATATGAGCCACTGGGCTATTCCCGTTCAGAGGCAGGCTGCTGTGATGTGTTACAAGTGCCATGTAATAACAATACTATAGTGGCTTCGATTTCAAACTCAAGAGTGCACCCTCACCAGCTGTTTGTTTCCCATTTGGAGAGAAATAATGTGAGGATTTCATGTCGGACATTTTGGCGCTCACGCGAAATGACACAAAGTAACAAAGTCGGAGGGACACAAAGTAGCCTCTCACTCGCTGCCTGTGGGTGGGAACCGGCTTAGGGCTGTCTGTCTGTCTGTCCCTCGCTCCAATTGGATAAGGCCACACCGGCCCGGTGGCCAATCGTTGCCTCTTGTGGCGAGGTATAAGTACGGCTCTCGAAGTGGCGAGCGGCTCATTCAGACTTTCTGTGACTTTCTCAAGATACCAATATGAGCGGAAGAGGCAAAACCGGAGGCAAGGCCAGGGCGAAGGCAAAGACCCGTTCATCCCGTGCCGGGCTCCAGTTCCCCGTGGGCCGTGTGCACAGGCTACTGCGCAAAGGCAACTACGCCGAGCGTGTGGGCGCTGGCGCACCAGTCTACCTGGCCGCCGTGCTCGAGTACCTGACTGCTGAGATCCTGGAGTTGGCCGGCAACGCTGCCCGTGACAACAAGAAGACTCGTATCATCCCCCGTCACCTGCAGCTGGCCGTCCGTAACGACGAGGAACTGAACAAACTGCTCGGCGGTGTGACCATCGCTCAGGGTGGTGTGTTGCCCAACATCCAGGCAGTGCTACTCCCCAAGAAGACCGAGAAGGCAGTCAAAGCCAAGTAAATTCGCTACTGCGACTTCAACTTGACTACTCAACCCCCAAAGGCTCTTTTAAGAGCCAACCACCTAGCTCTCCAAAAGCGCAAAGTACCTTTCTATGACCGCTACACATTGAGTGGGTGTATACACAACTATTTCGACATTCTGTGCCCACATGAGGCCTTCCATGAACAACAACACCTACTAGGCCTCGTTTGCCATAGCAGGCTAGCATTAGATTACAACGTGCCTATAAAGATGTCACTCTTGACTTTGGCGACTATTATTATGCGTAAAGGGCCGGCGGCGTCCTATTGCGCGCGCGCACCGGGAGTTTGAATTTTGGAGAGGCCGGGCCTCCCGTCCAATGGCCAACGGAGGAGGCCTGCGCAACGGGCCAATCGGGGTGGTGGGGAGATGGTGTCCAATCAGCAGGCGCCACTGCCGGCTTTATAAACTTCACATAGGCATTTCGAGGCTATACTCCCGACTGTCAGAGAAGCGCCATGGCCAGAACCAAGCAAACCGCTCGCAAATCCACCGGTGGCAAAGCCCCCAGGAAGCAGCTCGCCACTAAGGCTGCTCGCAAGAGTGCCCCGGCCACCGGCGGTGTGAAGAAGCCTCACCGTTACAGGCCCGGCACCGTGGCTCTGAGAGAGATCCGTCGTTACCAGAAGTCCACTGAGCTGCTCATCCGCAAGCTGCCCTTCCAGCGCCTGGTGCGAGAAATCGCCCAGGACTTCAAGACCGACCTGCGCTTCCAGAGTTCCGCTGTGATGGCCCTGCAGGAGGCTAGCGAGGCTTACCTGGTCGGCCTGTTCGAGGACACCAACCTGTGCGCCATCCACGCCAAGCGGGTGACCATCATGCCCAAGGACATCCAGCTGGCCCGCCGTATTCGCGGAGAGCGCGCATAAATGAGGATGACCTGAACTCCAAAATCCCCCAAAGGCTCTTTTAAGAGCCACCTCCATATTTCCATCAAAAAGGCACAATTGTTCCATGTATACACGCACCTCTACATTACCCACCATGTATGTTGTTCACTAACACGTCTAAAAGCTACGTATTGTACCTTTTCGTTGCCTGAAGTCTAGCTTCAATGTGTGTGTGTGTGTGTGTGTGTGTGTATATATATATATATATATATATATACAACCGTCTGGCATCATCCACTTACTTTGGACTATAGTAGCACAGTAAAATGCTTTACAAAGGAGGGGGAAAAGAAACGAGTGATAATATAGGCCGAATAGTTACAAGAATTGTGTTCAGATGAATAATTGACACTATTAGTTGTGTGTCATTAGTTGCCTTGAATGCAGTCCAGAAGAAACATTGCATGCCAACTTCCTTTGAAAGTCCCATGTTGCAGTGCTGCTGAGAGACTCATGCAGAGGCCCAAACTTTACAGTGGAGCACGGAGGCCATCTTGTGGTTAAATGTGGGTACTGCACCTCATGGTCATTTGCTCTTTAGGCCAGCGTTTCCCAAACGCGGTCCTGGGGTCCCCAAGGGGTGCGCGTTTTGCGTTTTGCCCTAACACTCCACAGCTGATTCTAATACTCCCAGCTTGATGATGATGAGTTG
>NW_028158199.1:0-5000 GCF_964263955.1 Coregonus lavaretus | reverse complement strand
TTATGATGTTCAAGCCTATAGGGTGTGGTAACAGGCCCTCTGTGATTTGTTGTTGTACTGTACATGTCAAGTATCTGCACTCTAGCCTAATTAGCCTAAACTGCTAGGGAAAAGTCACTTCCGGTCGTAGCTGTATCCCACCTAGTCAAAACCTTGTTAGTCCTTATCCTAAAAGGCACCCTCTGTTCCTCGATATACTCCACCGAGGGCCGGCAGCCAGTAAGTACAGGTAAGAGACAATTATGGCAACAATAAGTTGTCCTATGAAAGCTAGTCAAATGTGAGATGTTCAACTGCACTGAATGATAAAGTGGCAGTCTGTGCTCTTGGGCCCTTAAGGCATCAGTGCACCCCCCCAATTTGTCCCTTTTGAAATGAACAGTTGAGACGGGCCCTCTTTCTGTGGCCTTTCTTTGACGACACATCTGAGGCTATCCTGCGGCAATACAAATGATCAACATCATAACAATAATTCCATTATAAGAAGCTTTATTATTGGTTTGCTAAGAAAGGTACCATACAATATTGGCACATCACTATCACCTCTGTATGCGTAGGAAATCAATCCCTTCATTGTGTGTGTGTGTGTGTGTGTGTGTGTGGGTGTGTGTGTGTGGGTAAAGGTACGCCACTCTCGGTCTCACAGTTTATGCACACGGTCGTCTTTATGCAACAATATGGAAGACATTCCCAAATGTGCTTACATCATTGCGTAATGTCAGGGAGTCACACAAACAGTGTGTGCTGTTTGGCTGCAACACACATTAGGCATAAGGATGATGACAACTATTTTGTAAACGCTCCAGCTTGCAGAGGGATCACCACCCCTCCCATCCGCACCCCAGGTCCTCTTGGCCCCCTTACTGTCAGGCCGAGTGGTGTCTAGAGAAGAAAGAAGAAGAGTGATGTTTATTAATGACAGTCAATACGACACGTCCTTCCATAGCTAAACAGACTCATCCTACTAGGTCAGTGTTTCCCAACTCCAGCGGTAGAGTAGCCTACCCCCAACAATACCCATTTTTCTTGTAGCCCTGGAGAGCCACAGCTGACTGAACAACCTGTCACCTAATTAGCAAGTCCTCAATGAGTAAAATCAGGTGCAACAACAACAACAACAACAACAACAACAACAACAACAACAACAACAACAACAACAACAATATGAGGACAGGGACACAGTGTACTAGCTGATCTCCCAGTTGTCACCGTTTGGCCTTGTGTTCCACATAGCCTATATCAGTATTGGAGTATGTTTCCCGCGCACGGTAGTTGCTTTCACGTCACCTTTGTAATCGCTCCTCCCTAGTCCCCTAGAACGAGCGCCCTCCCCTTTGCAACGCCTCCGAACATATCACAGAGGCGCGCTTTCTGTGCCGATGGCCTCAATCAGGTCGACCAAACGCAGATAATAGCGCACCACGCACCGGCGCTGAAGTCATTCATTCACTTGAACTCAACTAGCGAACACACCATGTCTGGAAGAGGCAAAGGCGGCAAGGGACTTGGAAAAGGAGGCGCCAAGCGTCACCGAAAAGTTCTCCGCGATAACATCCAGGGAATCACCAAACCCGCTATCCGCCGTCTGGCTCGCCGCGGCGGCGTGAAGCGTATTTCCGGTCTGATCTATGAGGAGACCCGCGGTGTCCTAAAGGTGTTCCTGGAGAACGTGATCCGTGACGCAGTCACCTACACCGAGCACGCCAAGAGGAAGACCGTTACCGCCATGGACGTGGTCTACGCTCTGAAACGACAGGGACGCACCCTGTACGGTTTCGGCGGTTAAACGCACTCTCTTCGGAACCTCAACACCCCGACTCGAACCCAAAGGCTCTTTTAAGAGCCACCCACATCCGCTTCAAAAGGGCCCATTCCATATAGTGTTTTTTTCTTTTCTTCCGTATGCTATTTGGTAGGAAAGTATGAGCCACTTCGAGTGGACAGGGAGTATTAAATAGCGGATTCTAATGTCCCTTCCCGTTTTAGCGCACAGAGGGAGGCCTATATCTGACAGTGGCAAAGTGTAGTGACGTTGTTATTTTGGGTCAAGCAATAGTGGCATTTGGACAACATAAAACCACCACCCGTCGGTAGATGTGGCTCGAAAAGAGGGGGACAGCGTTCGCGCGCGCGCGCGCGCGCACACACACACACACACACAGTCCAAAATGGGAGCCCTATGTCTGACGGTGCCAACGTGGGCAATTCTATCACCAGCATTATGTGGCACAACAATCGTGCCATTCGGACAACTATTCAGGCCCCCCTTTTGAAACACACAATTCCCCATCGGTCACAGAGCATAGGCTATAGAGAGGAGGGAGGGGGTGAGGACCCGCGCGCGCGCCCTCAATTGTCTTTGTTCGGGAAGCTAGCCTCTGAGCGGAAGGCTCTTTTGAGCGCTAGAGCTCCACTGGGCAAATAGCAGGGGCGCCTACGAGCAAGCAGGGGAGTGTCCACGGCCGCCGACTTTGATTAGCTTCCTCTTCATAAGACGGGTAAGCGCCCTTCACCCCCTCATTCGTTTCTGAGAAGCAACGAGACATCATCATGCCCGAGCCAGCAAAGTCAGCGCCCAAGAAGGGCTCCAAGAAAGCCGTCACCAAGACCGCAGGGAAGGGCGGCAAGAAGCGCAGAAAGTCCAGGAAGGAGAGTTACGCCATCTACGTGTACAAGGTCCTGAAGCAGGTCCACCCCGACACCGGCATCTCCTCCAAGGCCATGGGAATCATGAACTCGTTCGTGAACGACATCTTCGAGCGTATCGCCGGAGAGTCCTCTCGCCTGGCCCACTACAACAAGCGTTCTACCATCACCTCTAGGGAGATCCAGACCGCCGTGCGCCTGCTACTCCCCGGTGAACTTGCCAAACACGCCGTGTCCGAGGGCACCAAGGCCGTAACCAAGTACACCAGCTCCAAGTAAACAGCGCATTTGGACTGCTCTACTAACCCAAAGGCTCTTTTAAGAGCCACCCACTCTGTCAGTAAAAAGAGCATTTCCATCGCCACCGAATGAATGCGCAGGTAGGCTGCGTTACATTGTATCATTGTTTAATGGGCGGCGCGCGCCGGCTCGGAGAACGGCTACATTGTATCATTTCCCCCGCCCGTTCCAGCGTAGGGGTTTAGCGCGCCTTTTTTGTTGTCTCTGCACGCTGAATAGTAACCCATGTTTGTCGGCCTCCATTCCAGGTGAAGGCAATGAAAAATGGCACCATTTGACAAAGGGTGTAAATAAAAAAAGCAGTCTGTTGGGTTTGAATGGAAAGAAATGCCTTTTGTCGTTTAATGAGCGGATAGTCATTTTGAGTCGACTTCCTGAATCGGTAGGACACGGACGGGGAGAATGGACGCTCCATCATTGGACTATACCCTAATGATGTGAATGAGAACGATAATGGCAAGAATAAAAAGGGGGTGAATAATCCCGTCTAGGAAGAATAGGAGTAGGCATATATATATATATATATATATATATATATATATATACGTAGCCCTTATTGCCAACGGGTCATTTCCGGTCCAGGTCGCATCATACATATATAGTCCCCTGTAGCTCAGTTGGTAGAGCACTGCGCTTGCAACGCCAGGGTTGCGGGTTCGTTTCCCAAGGGGGGCCAGTATGAAAATGTAGGCACACACTTAACTGTAAGTGGCTCTGGATAAGATCGTCTGCTACATGACTCAAAATGTCCATGTAAAGTGTAGTACATTTGAGGCACATAGTGTATTTTCCTTCCTACTACCCTCATGAGGCAACAGGATAAATATAATAATATAATATGCCATTTAGCAGACGCTTTTATCCAAAGCGACTTACAGTCATGCGTGCATACATTTTTGTGTATGGGTGGTCCCGGGGATCGAACCCACTACCTTGGCGTTACAAGCGCCGTGCTCTACCAGCTAAGGCAGTTGCTTCCACGTGAGGATATGAATGTGTCTGTAGGCCAAGTCACAGTATAACACAGTGAGCGAGCGGGCGGCCCTTGCGATAGTCGTTGGAGCAGCAGCGGATCCCAATGACTACCTTGGGGATAGCCTATACATTTACATTTTAGTCATTTAGCAGACACTCTTATCCAGAGCGACTTACATGAGCAATTAGGGTTAAGTGCCTTGCTCAAGGGCACATCGACAGATTTTTCACCTAGTCGCCTCGGGGATTAGAACCAGCCACCTTTCGGTTACTGGCACAACGCTCTTAACCACTCTTAACCACTAAGCTACCTGCCGCCCCATACATATATACAACAAGGAAAAGAAAAGAGGCCGCAATCAACCTTCTGACCCACATGCACCTGCTGGGATTCTTCTCCCAGTCCAACCACATATGCAGCCCTTGTCCCACTTGGGGGGAGAGAGAGAGAGAGAGACAGACAGAGAGAGAGACTCCCTCTATCTAGGCCTATATCAACGCGCCATGACCCATGGGGCGCCAGCCTCCATAGCGCCAGCCAGACACCAAGACCCACAGACACAAAGACCGAGGCGAGTCACGCTGGAGTCAAGCGAGGAAGGCAGGCGAGAAGGGAACAAACCTATGCACATCTTCAAGAAAAACCACATAAGGTGAGTTTTTCACCACTCCTATATGTCATTCTTGCATATTCCCCTATTGACCTGAGTCAACCAAACAAATATTGCCTTCACCTAACCAGTATAAAACGTGAAGGGATTTGTGTTTGCATTGAAACTCCCCTATACACATGTCTTTTGCCTCTACCTACAGGTGGAACAACTCCTGAGCAAGACCACACACCAAAGTGACCACTAACAGACATATTGGATTTGACTTTCTTCACTTTGCATTCGGATTCTGTGTTTCCCTATCAACTGTTATCTATTGGGACCAACTCCGAGCCTACACCACTTTAATGCAACTCTGGCAATCAACGCAATTTCAACTGCTTTTTTACTTTAACCCCCCCCCACCATTCATGTACTAATTTAGACCTGAAACATTATCAGGTAGAACCACAAATCACCAGCATCCAC
>NW_028158200.1:30000-98681 GCF_964263955.1 Coregonus lavaretus | reverse complement strand
GACTGAACCAGGTTGTCATCTAAGATTCTCCCTGTGTTTAGCGCCATTCAGTTTTTTTAAAGTGAAAAAGTCCACAGACCTTAACAATTACATCCATAACATGGATGCAGCTACCACTATGCTTGAAAATATGGTGTTATTCAGTAATGTTTGATTTACCCAAAACATAAAACTTTGTCCTGAATACAAAGTGTTAATTGCGTCGCCACATTTTTGCTCTATTACTTTAGTGCCTTGTTGCAAACAGGATGCATTTTTTGGATTATTTTTGTACAGGCTTCCTTGTCGCTGTCAGTTAGGTTCGCATTGTGGAGTACTACAAGGTTGTTGACCAATCCTCAGAGTTTAATGGCGGTGATGGAGGAACTGTTTAAAAGTCACCATTGGACTCATGGTGAAATCCCTAAGCGTTTTTTCCCTCTACGGCAATCAAGTTAGGAAGGACACCTGCATCTTTGTAGTGACACGCCATCCAAAGAGTAGTTAATAACTTCACTAAGCGCCAAGGGATATTCACAGTCTTCTTGGTTTACTTTTACCCCCATCTACAAACAGGTGCCCTTTGCAAGGCATTGGAGAACCTCCCTGGTCTTTGTGGTTAATTCTTTTTGCAATGCAGTGTTCAGATAATTGTACGAGATGGGTACAGAAATTAGTCATTCAAAAATCATGTTAAACACTATTCCATGCAATTTATTATGTCGCTTGTTAAGCAAATTTACTCCTGAAAATATTAAGGCTTCCAATAACAAAGGGGTTGAATACTTCACCCAAGACATTTCAGCTATTCATTTAATTACATTTGTCCATTTCTAAAAACATATTTCCACTTGGACATTATGGGGTAAGCAAGTTACAAAATCCAGGCTGTAACAACTAAATGTGGAGAAAGTCGAGGGGTGTGAATACTTTTTGAAGGCACTGTAGCGAGGTATATTATTCTTCTGGCTTTAACTCTAGTGATGTTTGACCTTGCTAAGTCACCAATCCTCCAATTACATCTGTGATGTTGTAGACAACAACCCGATTACTTGTTTGTTAACTAGCACAAGCTGCATATAAAATTGCTTGTGATCCACTTCCACGTAAATAAAACCATTTTCTGCTGCACAACTTTTCATGAGGCAGCCAGGAAATGGGTCTACATTGGTCATAAAGACTGGCATATGAGGGACAATATGTCATGATCATATGTTTGGGTGGCCTCACCTGAAGAGTCCAACTCGCACCTTCCTCCCAGCCAGGTGAGTGTGCAGCATCATTGAGATCACAGAGAGGTCAGGGACAGGGTCAAGCAGGATCTGGGGGGGGGGGGGACGACAGAAAGCAGTGTCATATCACAGAGGTCAGGGACAAGGCAGATCTGGGGAGGGGACAGAAAGTGTCAGTTTGTCCAAAATTCTTGTTGAAACTGAACGCTACCAACAGTATACCAGAAAGGAAAAGTAGTCACTCCCTCTTTCTTTTAAGAGACTGCATGTCTGCTTTACAAGATCATCCCTTCACATCGGAGGTCAAAGGGCACTGAACATACATCTGAGAAGTGGGCTGTGTTGCAGACGGCGTAGCTTCTGAAGGCGGAGGCGGTGGGAGGGATGACGTAGCCCCAGCTGGGCACCATTAGGCCTGCGTCTAGGATGCCCACATCATGCTGCCGGAGCTGATCTGTGTAGTACAGCCTCATGCCAGAGCTATCCCTCCGGCCTGCAGGGGGAGACAGAAGTCATGAGGGCTTTAGATGATCGACTAATTCAAGCTAAATCCTGGAGAACCTCAGGGTGTACAGGCTTTGTTCTAGTCAAGAACTAGCACACTAGGTTCACCTAATCATAAAGACTGGAGCAGGGTCAGCCCAGTGATCGTATAGCAGTGGTTTTGAACATTTTAATTACTAGCGAGTGAAATGTTACCCGCTTCCTGCGCTGGGTTGTTGTAATGAATTTCCAGCCTGTAGAACTCCTCATAATCCTGTCCTCCAATAGGAATGCCAGCGTTTCCTGGAAGCTCGAAAGCCTGGAATGAAGACGATGGAGAGACAGCTCAGACTAACGTGGGTGTTCATGCATTAAGGTCTCCAGTCTCTGGGGGTGGCAGGTAGCCTAGTGTTTAAGAGTTGGGCCAGTAATCAAAAGGTTTCAGGTTTGCATCCATGGCAACTAAGTGAAAAATTGCTCCTGTAAGTCCTCTAAATTAATTTGATGCAAGTGTCTCACCAGTCCTCCCACACCCCAGAGAGACACCAATTTGAAGCAGTCTGCCCCTGGTCCTCCCGTGTAGCATTGCTGCTCGTTGATCTGGTTCACAGATGAGGGGCAGCTGTAGAGAAGCATGTGGTGGACCAGGTCCAGGTTCTTGATCACCGGCTCCACCTGAGACCGGCAGAGAGAGAAGGAGCAGGGAAGAGATGTCAGACTAGTAACTAAATTGTCGTCATTGTAAAATTATTAGACCATGATATGCGAGGGGTCATTTACCCGATACATATGATGTTTCCCATTGAGCTTCGGCATCTTCATGACCTTGCAGTTGTAGTATGTATGTTCAGCCGGGACAATAAACTGCAACGGAGGAACTACTGTGTTAATACCATCCGTGTTGCTAGTCCCTTCTGTCCAGTCTCATGTTGAAGGCTAAGGATGCTACCTCTCGTATAACCAATATCAATTCAATTTCATTTCATTCAATCTAACCCATTCAACTTCAAGAGTAAAGACAGACTTCAAACTAAAAGTCCTGCTGTGCCTGATCGAGAGACAAAATGCTCCTGGCTACAGGATGTGTGAGGTCACTTACATTCTCCATAACGAAGTCCAGATAGTTGCCGTCCTGGGGGCTGGATCTGGCCATGAACTTGAGCAGGTTCACCTCCTTGGTCCCCCTTGTTTGGGAATGGTACCCGATGTCATCAGTTTTCCCATAGGCATAGATTAGCTTCACTGGACTGTCCTATGAGAGGGATAGAACACATCAATTGACAAAACATACAAGCACAGGTGAATAATAATGACAGGTTGAGGACAACATGTGAAGGCCTAGTAGGCAGGAGACACTAACTACATAATGTTGGGACATTAAACAGTTATACCATTGTCTTTATTAAGGCCATTTAAAAAATATATATGTATTTGTTTAATTTTACCCTTTTTCATGATATCCAAGTGGTAGTTATGAGCTTCTCTTCGCTGTTCTACATTCCTGATGTGTGGTAATTTAATCTAAATTAAAATAATCAGTAGGTGGATGTAAACATGAGAGAGTCTCCATAGAAATAGGCATAGAACCTCAGGAACAGCCATAGAAGCAGAACCACTTCTCAGGGGTGGGAGCTACTTTTTGGCGTCTTGGGGAATGATACTTGGCCCACCCTCACTTGAGAAAACGACAGATGTCCAATTTTGTTCCATTTAGGGAAAAGGGGAACCACTCAAAACAGGCTTTAGGTTGCTTAGATATTTTTAAACGAACCTTTTCTGAATAGAAATAGTCTATGTTAAGGGAACATGATTGTCGCTTCAATCTTTAACATGTTCAGCACACATTACTTGTTAAGAGTTTGTCTAAAACAGTTGACTCACGGTGATGTGGAAGTCTTCCTCATCACATGACTGGATGGACCTCCAGAAGGTCATGGTGGTTTGACCATCTGCCTCAATCAGGGTCAGGAGGGTGTAGCTCTGTTTCTCATCCACCAGGGGAAACCCATTCCCTGTGGCATGATAGTCCTGAAGGAGGGACAACACAGAAACACTGGTGTTACCTGAACTCTTTATAGAGCTTAATTAATAGTTCTGTTTTATTATACTTCAGTGTTGTGGAGTTTCTCTCTTCTCTAAAACTTCAGCAACACATTCACATGTGGGCGGCAGGTAGCTTAGTGGTTAAGAGCGTTGTGCCAGTAACCGAAAGGTCGCTGGTTCTAATCCCCGAGCCGACTAGGTGAAAAATCTGTCGATGTGCCCTTGAGCAAGGCACTTAACCCTAATTGCTCCTGTAAGTCGCTCTGGATAAGAGCGTCTGCTAAATGACGTAAATGTAATGTAAAATGTACATGTAACTTTAAAGAGTAATTTGATCTTCCAAAGGTTAGTGTTGAAAACCAATACACCTACAACTCCAGACAATTAGAGGATAATTACTACTACAATTTAGCACTTTATTACAGTAGGCCTAGCCTGCTTCTAAGACCTACAATATAACTACTCCCAAGTGAATAACAATACATTAAGTGACCACTGATAAGGTTGTCTAACAGTAATGATTATGAGTTAATGTTTAGATACCTTGAAGTAGTTGCCATTTCGTCCGACACCGCCAATAACGATATCTGCTCCAGCCATGCCTCCATTTGGGCTCAACCCGAATCCCACCCAGCCAGTGGTCTTCACGGTCAGCTGGAACGTGATGGTGCCCTGGACTTCACTGAACCCCCACTTCAGGTTGACGTTGTTGTCCGAGTCAAGGTGCGCCATGAAGGGCATAAGGGTGTCCTGCTGTGCCCCGGTCCCTGGAGTCCAAGCCAGGAGCAGGGAGAGGAATAGCGGAATCATACTCTGTCACCCAGAGACAAACAATCCCAAAGAAACTGCTATCTAGCTACGGCGCACCACTATGCTTCTGCTCGACACTGACGGTGTCCGACTGCCGTAGGCTACTTGCGTTCTAAATAGTAGACTTTTGGTGTAAGCGAAAATAGAACGTTTTATAGTTTGTGAAATTTCTAAAATTGAGGCCAGGTGTGTTTGAATAAGAGAAGGGGGACGGGCTATACAAAATGAACAAATGGCGGGAAACAAGGCAATCGTGTTCTCTGATTAGCAGCTGTTGTCAAACACCCCTGGGGTGCGTTTAGTTCGATTCAACGTTTGCTACGTTGCATGACGGTTTGTACTGAAAGACACGTTTCCCCAAAACGGTCAATAGTATCCAGCTGCAGCTCTGCATCAGCCTGTCACAAACTAGCCTGTCACTAAAACCTGTCACCTTTTCTCGCTCCCTATCATTTCCTCCTTTCCTTCTTACTTTTCTTTACTCTCTACTGGCGGTGGTTAATCCCTACCACATTTCCTCCTTTCCTCACTCTCTTTCCTTATTTCCTAGCTCCCTTTCTTCCTTTCCTAGCTTCTTTTCCTCATTTACTAACCTCCTTTCCTCTCCTCCTTCCCTATCGCCCTTTCCTTATTTCCTTGCTCCCTTTTATTTCCTCCTTTCCTAACTTCCTTTCCTTCCCTCTCTACTGGCCGTAGTTAATCCCTACCACATACATTCGTTCATTTTCCTACAGCCTGTCCCTTTCTCTGATTAGCTGATTATACGCTGTTGTCAAACACACCTGGGTCTCAATTTGCCTACTGTACAACTGTCTATTTTCGCACACCAAAAAAAGGCTACTATTTAAAACGCCAGTACGGGCATTTGGACATGGCCAGTCAGTGAGTGTGTATGAGAATCTTAGCGGTTCTCCGTAGCTAGCTGAATGTTTGGCAGTGTTTGTCTCTCTCAGCGGGTCGAGTTGTCAGTCTCAGGGTCTATCTGTGGGTGACAGACAGTATGATCCCTCTATTCCTCTCCTTGCTCCTGGCTTGGACTCCAGGGACCGGGGAACAGCAGGACACCCTTATGCCCTTCATGGAGTACCTTGAAGCGGACAACAACGTCATCCGGAAGTAGGGGTTTAGTGAGGTCGAGGGCACCATCACGTTCCAGCTGACCGTCAAGACCACTAGCTGGGTGGGATTCGAGTTGAGCCCAAATGGAGCGGATATCGTCATTGGATGGGTCAGACCAAAATGGCAACTACTTCAATGTATCTAAACCATTAACTCTGTAATCATTACTATTAGACACAACATTATCAGTGGTAATGTCTTGTTGGTTTTCACTTGGGAGTAGTTATATTGTAGATATAGGTCTTAGCAGTAGTTATATTGTAGGTCTAGGTCTTAGCAGTAGTTATATTGTAGGTCCAGGTCTTAGAAGTAGTTATAATGTAGGTCCAGGTCTTAGCAGTAGTTATATTGTAGGTCCAGGTCTTAGAAGTAGTTGTATTGTAGGTCTTAGCAGTAGTTATATTGTAGGTCCAGGTCTTAGAAGCTGGATAGGCCTACTGTAACAGTAAAGTGATAACAGTTGTAGTTGTAATTATCCTCTAATTGTCTGGAGTTGTAGGTGTATTGGTTTTCAACACCTCCAAAACCTTTGGAAAATCAAATTACTCTTTAAAGTTACATGTGAGTCATAGGAGGTTGCTGCCACCTTAAGGAGGACGGGTTCGTGGTAATGGCAGAAGGGAAAAAGTGGAATGGTATCAAATGCATCAAAAATGTCCATGTGTTTGATGCCATTCCATTTCCTCCATTTATGAGCCGTCCTCCCCTCAGCAGCCTCCATTGATGTGAATGTGTTGCTGAAGTTTTAGAGAATATAATAATAATAATATGCCATTTAGCAGACGCTTTTATCCAAAGCGACTTACAGTCATGCGTGCATACATTTTTGTGTATGGGTGGTCCCGGGGATTGAACCCACTACCTTGGCATTACAAGCGCCGTGCTCTACCAGCTGAGCTACAGAGGACCAGAAGAGATAGAAACTCCACAACACTGAAGTATAATAAAACAGAACTATTAATTAAGCTCTATAAAGAGTTCAGGTAACACCAGTGGTTGTGTGTTGGCCCTCCTTCAGGACTATCATGCCACAGGGAATGGGTTTCCCCTGGTGGATGAGAAACAGAGCTACACCCTCCTGTCCCTGATTGAGGCAGATGGTCTACCCACCATGACCTTCTGGAGGTCCATCCAGTCATGTGATGAGGAAGACTTCCACATCACCGTGAGTCAACCTTTTTACACAGAGACACAAATTGTTGCAAAATAATGTGTACTTAAAGTTTTAAAAGGATTAAAGCAGACACTCGCGTTCCCTTATCATGATAGACTGGTATGATTTTCCCCTTTTACCTAATGTGATGTATTCTGTAGAACAAAGTTAGAGCAAGTGGTTTCTTAAGTACGGGTGGTCTAAAATATCCTTCCCAAGGACACCAAAAGGAAGCTCAAATCCCTGAGAAATAGGATCTGCTCCTATGACCATTCCCAAGGTTCAATGCCTAGTTTAAAGTGTGTTACCTTCTGTTGTTTGGAGCAGAATATTTTCTCTACACTCAGCCCCAGGTGTCTTCTGTAGATTGTGCTCTGGTTTTTCATTGTTTGTAATGTTCTACCTTCTCATCATCTCAGTACAGGGCAGGCCTCCATGCAAAGCTCCAATTTCCTCCTGAAACCCTGGTTATTTTCTCTTCTGTCCAGTGTGTTCAACTTTCTGTACCTGCTCTTTAAATGCACCCTGGAGACCATCTCCAGTTTACGTCCACCTGCTGGTTCTTTTATTTAGAGTTTCACCACAAAAAATAAGGGGAGTAGATCCATGGCCTAACCACAGAGGCAGGCAAACAGTTTTTAAAGTCAGCTGTCCTAACCCTACATGTCCCTAAACCTACATGTCCCTAACCCAAAATGTCCTAACCCTACATATCCAAACCAACATGTCCTAACCCTACATGGTTCCCAGGGGATTCAAAAATCAAAGAAGCATTAATAAAGACAATGGTGTCATAACAAGTATCGTAACATCAATGTCTCAACATTATGTAGTTCTGTCGTAGTCCTCAACCTGTGATTTTTGTTCTGTGTTCTTGTATGTTTTGTCAATTGATGTTTTGTTCAATCTCCTCTCATAGGACAGTCCAGTGAAGCTGATCTAAGGCTACGGGAAAACTGCTGGCATCGGGTACCATTCAGTGGTGTAAGAATACTTGAAAGTACTTACAGTGGGGAAAAAAAGTATTTAGTCAGCCACCAATTGTGCAAGTTCTCCCACTTAAAAAGATGAGAGAGGCCTGTAATTTTCATCATAGGTACATGTCAACCATGACAGACAAAATGAGGGAAAAAAATCCAGATAATCACATTGTAGGATTTTTAATGAATTTATTTGCAAATTATGGTGGAAAATAAGTATTTGGTCAATAACAAAAGTTTCTCAATACTTTGTTGTATACCCTTTGTTGGCAATGACACAGGTCAAACGTTTTCTGTAAGTCTTCACAAGGTTTTCACACACTGTTGCTGTTATTTTGGCCCATTCCTCCATGCAGATCTCCTCTAGAGCAGTGATGTTTTGGGGCTGTCGCTGGGCAACACGGACTTTCAACTCCCTCCAAAGATTTTCTATGGGGTTGAGATCTGGAGACTGGCTAGGCCACTCCAGGACCTTGAAATGCTTCTTACGAAGCCACTCCTTCGTTGCCCGGGCGGTGTGTTTGGGATCATTATCATGCTGAAAGACCCAGCCACGTTTCATCTTCAATGCCCTTGCTGATGGAAGGAGGTTTTCACTCAAAATCTCACGATACATGGCCCCATTCATTCTTTCCTTTACACGGATCAGTCGTCCTGGTCCCTTTGCAGAAAATCACCCCCAAAGCATGATGTTTCCACCCCCATGCTTCACAGTAGGTATGGTGTTCTTTGGATGCAACTCAGCATTCTTTGTCCTCCAAACACGACGAGTTGAGATTTTACCAAAAAGTTATATTTTGGTTTCATCTGGCCATATGACATTCTCCCAATCCTCTTCTGGATCATCCAAATGCACTCTAGCAAACTTCAGACGGGCCTGGACATGTACTGGCTTAAGCAGGGGGACACGTCTGGCACTGCAGGATTTGAGTCCCTGGCGGCGTAGTGTGTTACTGATGGTAGGCTTTGTTACTTTGGTCCCAGCTCTCTGCAGGTCATTCACTAGGTCCCCCCGTGTGGTTCTGGGATTTTTGCTCACCGTTCATGTGATCATTTTGACCCCACGGGGTGAGATCTTGCGTGGAGCCCCAGATCGAGGGAGATTATCAGTGGTCTTGTATGTCTTCCATTTCCTAATAATTGCTCCCACAGTTGATTTCTTCAAACTAAGCTGCTTACCTATTGCAGATTCAGTCTTCCCAGCCTGGTGCAGGTCTACAATTTTGTTTCTGGTGTCCTTTGACAGCTCTTTGGCCTTGGCCATAGTGGAGTTTGGAGTGTGACTGTTTGAGGTTGTGGACAGGTGTCTTTTATACTGATAACAAGTTCAAACAGGTGCCATTAATACAGGTAACGAGTGGAGGACAGAGGAGCCTCTTAAAGAAGAAGTTATAGGTCTGTGAGAGACAGAAATCTTGCTTGTTTGTAGGTGACCAAATACTTATTTTCCACCATAATTTGCAAATAAATTCATAAAAAATCCTACAATGTGATTTTCTGAAATGTTTTCTTCTCAATTTGTCGGTCATAGTTGACGTGTACCTATGATGAAAATTACAGGCCTCTCTCATCTTTTTAAGTGGGAGAACTTGCACAATAGGTGGCTGACTAAATACTTTTTTTCCCCACTGTATGTCGTTTCTTGGGGTATCTGTACTTTACTATTTATATTTTTGACAACTTTTACTTTTACTTTACTCCATTCCTAATGACAATAATGTACTTTTTACTCCATACATTTTCCATGACACCCAAAAGTACTCGTTACATTTTGAATGATTAGCAGGACCGGAAAAAGCAACACAACCAGAAAGAACAGGACCAAGAAACTCTCAGAAAACTCAATCAAATACAACTGGTGGAGAATAAGAAGGAGACGAAACAAGCTTTGGTTATGCAGAATCGGTGTGCACCAAATCAACAATCACTGCCACAGCTTCAACCGAACCAGGTCAAATGCAATTGTACCAGCCACCAATAGCGGGACCAGTTGTTTCATATCCACAACCAGTTTCTGGACAGAGACAGAATTGGAGAGGAAGAGGACGAGAAGGCTTAGGAAGAGGAAGAGGAGGAAAATTTAAGCCATACTTCCAGCAATCTTTAGAAGTGTGTTATAATTGTGGACAGGTTGGTCACTTTGCCCGTGAGTGTAATGGGCCAGGAGGAAACACCAGAGGGAATTTCAGAGGAAGATACAGGGGCAAGTGAAGATCATCTGGAGGACAGGTGAACCCTTATAGGGGCCCGGAGCAAGGATTCTAGAGGTGCCCAGAAGATCCGAAAGGGGGGTGTCAGCTGGTAGCATCAGGACCGGAAAAAGATCCAACAATTGAGGTGAAAATAAACAACCGACTATTGGAAGTGATGGTGGATAGCAGAACTGCTTTTATCTGTGTTCAGCCTGAAGAGGTTACACATCTCACTATGTCCAATCAACTAATTAGGACAATCGGATTTGAGGGAGTGAAACAGCTGATTACTCTTACGGAACCAATTGAGCTCTGCTATGAAAATCAGAAAATTACAATACCCATACTGGTATCAGAACATACACCTATCGCATTGTTGGGAAGAGATGCATTGTGTAAATTGAACTGTACAATAAGATGTACACCAGACGGCTGTCTGGTAGAAGTGCCAAAGGAAAAGGTTTACCAATTGTTGATGATGACAGAGATGGATTCATCTTCAGTATTCTGGATTGGAAATTTCAGTGAAGATTTTTTGGAGCGAGACCTCTTTGGAAGAATCAGTATCCATTGAAAGATGAAGCAATCCAAGGGATTGAACCATACATTGAAGGACTTTCAAAAGCAGGTGTTTTGAAGACAATGAAAAAATCCTTAGAGTAGCAATCAATTGTTGTTTTGGAGAAACCATGAGGGGTTGATAGTAGCGCCTCTAGACCTATTAGGTCTGATAATTTAGGAAGCTATGGGTTAGCTAATGTTGCAAGGGGAGAGATTAGGAAAAAGATCACAAAGGAGTAGGGTTTTTGGGAACAATATTTGCTTTAACAGGTTGACTATGTCATAGGCAGGTGAACAATCTGTCTGAAAAATAATGTTTGCAGGGGTGTGACTGTTATTCTTGGTTACATTCCTACACCAAGAGGTGCATAAGATGTCCAACTAAGCTAAAAGATGCTCAGTCAGTTGCAAAGTTCTTGTGTAAAGAAGTCATAAGCAGGTGGGAATTTCCCGATTTAATATCCTCAGAAAATGGGAAAGAGTTTTGTGGATAAATCAGTGAAATGGTTTTTGAAAAAATTGGGGGAAAAAGTCTGACTAAAAAGTTATGAAAACTAGGGTTGAAATAACTCTAGGAAATTTTGAATATCTGATTGTGGGATAATTATATTATTGTGATATTTAGTGTTTTCTTATGAATCAAAGGGGGGAAATGGGATGTGATTCATTTTATATATCATTTTATATATCATTTTTAGTTGATATTGATGTTTTAATTTGAATGTGTTGTTTTGCAAAATATACTGTTTGGTCTTTTCTTTTCTTCAAGAAGCATATGGGGGAATGTGTAGAGGGGATTCAAATACTCAAACATGGACAATATGAATGGACTGGAGGAAGTGGAACAAGGAAGGTGTGGAAATGTTCAGATTCCATCATTGACGTTTCATTGGAAGTCGACACTGCTGAGGAGATGAAGTGTAGTGGACTACATTCCAGTGTCTGCAATGATATATAGACATATTTGCATGTGTAATACATAATTTGTGCCATATTCTTTCTGTATTAATTTTTGAAGAATGATGTTTTCTGTTGTTGGGTACATGTGGGGACCTCAGATGTTTTTGTTTATTTCGTTGAAGCTTAGGGATATTGGGTCTAGGCAGGGACAGAGAGAATCCACAGGAGGGTCCGATGGGTTGACCAGCCTGAATGTGGACATTTTTGATTGTATTTTGTTTGCTGAGGTTTTCGTGTGTATTCAATTGCATCATAGCTTAAAATGCATTGATAAAGATTTATAAATTGATCTGGAGTACTTAGGTGGTCGCCTGGGGCAGAGGGGCCGTGAGAGAATTTCCCTGTCTTGATTGATTGATGGATATTTGGAATGAAAGCTGCCAGACAGGTTTTTCGCTCTTACACTCCATAACAATTTATTTACACCCCATAAAAAAATGTGTCTATATAAACATGTGTTTACTCTCCATAAATGTTGGTTTATTGCTAAAGTTACTCAAGAACAAAAATTGTTATTTGTCATAATCCTATTCTTTTTGTTTTCGAGACTTAATTAGTCTCGAAGGGGGGAAATATGTAGTGTCTGAAGGTCTATTGATTTTGCTGATGTTTGCAAATGGTGTAATAGATGAACTTTACTCTGCTTTGCTGAAGCATTTGGAAAAGCATTGCTACATAGGTTTCTTGGAATAGAGGACATTTGGAGATATGTGGGGAGGCCGGGGATTGGTCTGTCAAAAACCACCCATCTTATGTTACATAGGATAAATACCATGTTCTGAACAAAGGACGGGGAGAAACAACATATTAACAGATTGAGCCGTTATTCTCCAGATATCTGCAGATGTCTGTAAATTGTTACTGTGATCTTTGATACAATAAACCTTTATAATCAAAGTACAGTGTAAGCGGACTTCTTATCATCACAGCATAATTAGCAACATATTTTGAGACACCACAAGTCCATAGAGGTTTCTGGCATCTCTTCCCTCTCCCTGCTCCTTCTCTCTCTCTGCCTCTCTGTCGGTCTCAGATGGAGCCAGTGATTTAGAACATGGACCTGGTCCACTACATGCTTCTCTACAGCTGCCCCTTGTCTGTGATCCAGATCAACAAGCAGCAATGCTACACGGGAGAACCGGGGGAAGACTGCTTTAAATTGGTGTCTGTCTGGAACGTGGGAGGAGGGGTGAGAGACTGCCCCCTTCTGGAGACATTAATACATACATGCATGCATGATCACACACTGTAAACATGATGGCTACCCCTTCAGTGAGTTGCAGGAGTGATCTAATCTGACAGGGCCTCAACACTAAACAGGCTGGGCAATTGAAGACGGATAACTAACTGGCGTCTTATTTACATCATTTAGCAGACGCTCTACAATAGCGAGTCACTTCCACGTCACAGAATTGTGAAAAATGTCAAACGAAGAGTCCCACACGCAATAGTGGAAAAGTGTAAATAACGTGCTTATTCATGATATGAAAAATACAGTATTTGTCAATACATTTAAATAATCCTAAATGACTTCTTCCTATGCTTTACGCTGTTAAATGTCTTACCATGTGCAAACATTATTTTGTGATAAAATGTTTCATTTTGGTCTTATAATAATATTGTAAGCAAAATGTGAAGATCGTTAAATCTTTTGCAGCCACTGAGCTATAGGTTGAAACTCTTGTCGACTACAAAACCCGCAATGCTCTCTGGGCAGGCTGGCGGGCTAGTTAGGTAGCTAGCTAGGTTGAGTAGACTAGACCTTGGTTTTATGGTCACACAATCAATTGTTTTTTGTATTCTAGAGACTCTGGTGAGTAGACTGGACCCTAGTTTTATGGACACACAATCAACATTTTCCTGTACAGTGCTATATTTGTGTAATGTAAACAAATGTTTTCTTTATTTGACCTTGGAACATGTTTTAAAACCTAAATGTATTACAAATGTCACTTAAATATGAACATACGATGGTAATGTTAAGACTTTTTCATATATTTTGAATAAATACAGGGTGACACTTTTTTATTACATGGGGGACTTTGTTAGAAATTTCTTACAATTCAGTGACCCCGGAAGTGCTTTTTTATTGTTGGTGATGAGACGCTGATTTGAACTTACCAACACAGAATTGGAGAACAAGAAAAACACAGTAATAACACAATACATCCAGGTTAATAATGGCAGAATTGATGGAACATACTGTATGTACAATTATCAACATATTTTACAAATTTTTTTTTTTTTTTTTTTTTTTTTTTTAAAGGGTTCCCACTCTTTATAAGAAATCATTTTCTATAACTTTTCCATTAACATTTGTATCATGACTTATAAGGGAGACAGTACTCACTAGAGGGCAAAACACAATAACTACACACCCAAGTAAGTAGGTATCATACATGTGTACCAGAGGAGGCTGGTGGGAGGAGCTGTAGGAGGACGGGCTCATTGTAATGGCTAGAATTGAATCGATGGAATGGAGTCAAACGTGATTTCCATATGTTTGTGTTTGATACCGTTCCATTGATTCCATTCCAGCAATTACAATAAGCCCGTCCTCCTATAGCTCCTCCCACCAGCCTCCACTGATGTGCACATAAAAAAAAAATTATCAAGGAGAAATTAGGGGAAATTCCAATAGTTCCCCTGTGTGAATCATGTGATAATTCAGATACCCAACATGTGAAAACATTTGCCACATTACAGTAAATGAATTTCTCCCCTGTGTGAATCTTCCTATGACACAAAGCATTTGTCACAATCCTGACAGTGATATGATTTCTTTCCTGTGTGGATCTGTATATGAGAATGCGATTTCTTGCCTGTGTGAAACCTTTCATGCTATTTCAGGTGTTCACTCTGTTATATGACAGCCTTTGAGTTTCTCCTTTGTGTGAATCTTCCAATGAGAATTCAGACCTCTAACATAAACAAAACCTTTGCCACAATCCCGACAGCGATGCAGATTCAAACCTGTGTGGACCCTCATATGAGAATCCAGAGCTCCTCGCTGAACAAAACATTTCCCACATTCATCACAGCGATACGGATTCTTTCCAGAGTGTATCATGATCCTATGAGAAGTCAGTTTTCCCATCAGAGTGAAACGTTCACCACAATCACTACAGGAAAATTGTCTCCCTCTTCTGTGCGACTGCACCTATGCACTGGTGATTTCTACCCTTGGAGCTGATGGATTTTTTTCCTTTTTCTTTCCGTGTCCTCTTTGATTTGCGCAGGGGCTGAGAGTCACTGGTTGGCTCTGAGGAATCCTCTTCCTTCGGTTCTGTTTTGATCTGTCAGTTGAAGCCGTTTTGTCTATGTATTCTTCACTTTGGATTTGTGAAGACTGAGTCGGGTACTGATCATAGTCAATTTTCACCCAGGCAGGAGTGAATACAGAGTCTTCATCCACCTGGATGATCCTCAGTTCTTCCTGTTCCTCTTTAATCTGTATGGGGTTCCAGTCATCTTTTCCCAGACTGGGGCTCCAATCCTGCTTACAGTGCTGCTGTACAGGGGACAACTCCTCTTCAGAGACAATGAAATGCTGGAAATCTGAAGGGAAGGAGAAAGGATACATTAGAATTTAGTTGCAGATGAGATATGTCAGATGAAGCGCAACATCAACACCTAAGATAATGGGGTCTAGGATAGGATAGCCTATCTTCAGGATTTCCCACTTATGTGCTGTTGTTGATTGATCCAAATAGTTGTTTAAGTGTAGATAATGGTCAATCAGTATTGTCAGCAGCGGCTATCTGACTGGACTGATTATAATGGTGGGGAATAACACATTTCTCATCTAAACAGCACTAATGTCCATTTAGAAAATGCAAGGGTAGTACAGCAAGCGACTGTCTTCAGAGGCTGTACATATGTATTTTACATTTGTTTATTCTATTCACAAGTAAAATGATTAATATAGACGAGAATCACTTAATGTATCTTGCTATATTAAACTTGCTGTATTGATTTACATTTTTCAAAACTATTAAATAACATGCACAGAATTTGAAAGATTCTGTTAGCTAGTTAGCATATTAGACTGTATCTAATGGTCGTTATCGATACAGGCGGTATCAAAGATCAATGCTTGAAATTGCAATGTTGTTACACTTTTTTAAATGTATTTGTTAAAATAATTTTCCTCAACCTAGAATGAACATATCTTTCAAATTCTGAGCATGTTATTTAATAGTTGACAAATTTCATTCATATTTAACAACGTTTTGCTTGTTTGTGAATGGGCCGGAAGGAGGAAAACAATAGCAACAAATTGGATGTGCCCTTGTTGCCAGGCGTCATAAAACGAATAAGAAGCTCCAGGGTCGCATTAGCTTTCAGAAATCACCATTTCACCTGGGTTTTATAATGAAAGTCAAGTGTTTTTTTGCTTCAATAGAATGATAAGAGTGCAACTACAATTTAAATGAATACAAAACAGTCGGCAGAAAGTAACTTCGTATTCATCAGATGACAACAGATATGCAACGCTATTTTCGCTAGCAGCCACAGAAAAGTAAATTAGCTTACAATGAAAGATCAAGGTATTTCTTGTAAAGACTATGCATGGCCATTTTATTTTTACCATAGAAAGAATGTAGCCAGCTACATTTCTTAATGTTTTGCTTGAAGTTAATATTGCATTTTAAGTTGCTACCGGACCGGAGAAAATGTTCACCGAAGAATTTCAGTCAGAAGGCTGTCTGCTGATAGAATCGCCATTTGTTAATGCAGGAATTTGATGGTCTAAAAACGAGATTACAATAAGATACATTTTAGATATGCGTTTACAAAACGCAGCAAGATATTTTTTCTGCGTTTTATCTTCTCTTTTGTGTGAGAAAAACACAGAATTCTGCGTTAACGCAAATAACTTACGTTAAGTTTAACTCAGAGGTTTAGAGTTTCTACTTGTCATGAAGAAATCATGACTTCACGAGCCTCCACTCTCCTCTCTAACATTTAGATTAAAAAATCCCAAACAGTCCCTTTACAAGTCAGAATGTTGAATAAACTTCATTTGAACTTACTCTACATGTTGTCTGACGATTTCTTTATTCTGCCTGTGTAAATTTGAGGCCAAATTTCCACAGGAAAGTATTATTAAACCGACATCAAAAACTGTGTGACTATCACGATTTGTTTGCTCATCAAGACAGAAGTATGACGCATGCTTACTAACCGAAATCTTGCAGGTATTTACATGGTTTTGCGCATGTGCCAGGTGATAGAAATCTCAATGTCTGTACAAGCGTTTTGTAAAGTTGGTTTAATAATACTTTCCTGTGGATATTTTCTTCTCATATTAAAATATAAATATTGCCAATGTTGATAAACATTAATGTTGATAAGAGACAAGAGTAATAAACAAACCTGTTCTATACAACTTTATCTCTGGTTTCAGGATGACATCAATCAGCCTCTGCAGACGGTCGTTCTCTTCTTTCGAGAGATAAACTTTGTCCTGGTACTTTGATATAGTTTTTGCAATGGCTCTGAATATCTCCTCCGCTGCCGTTGTACATCGCTGTTTCAGAATCTGTCTCTACAACTCTAATTTAGACATTCCTTCAGATAATGCTAGCTAATGTCGTGTTCTGTGAGATTCTTCTTCTTCTATGGGTTGTATGGCGAACTACATCCAAAAGTTGTATTGCCGCCAGCAACTGGACGATTTGAAACCAAAAAATAAATAAATAAAAATAATTCCATACTTAAGTGATTCTAACAATCCACCCTAATAAAAATAGTACATTGCCAAAACAAACAAAACTCCCACTTCTCCCTCTTTTAGTTCTCCATACAGTGGGGAAAAAAGTTTTTAGTCAGCCACCAATTGTGCAAGTTCTCCCACTTAAAAAGATGAGAGAGGCCTGTAATTTTCATCATAGGTACACGTCAACTATGACAGACAAAATGAGGAAAAAAAATCCAGAAAATCATATTGTAGGATTTTTAATGAATGTATTTGCAAATTATGGTGGAAAACAAGTATTTGGTCAATAACAAAAGTTACTCAATACTTTGTTATATACCCTTTGTTGGCAATGACACAGGTCAAACTTTTTCTGTAAGTCTTCACAAGGTTTTCACACACTGTTGCTGGTATTTTGGCCCATTCCTCCATGCAGATCTCGTCTAGAGCAGTGATGTTTTGGGGCTGTCGCTGGGCAACACGGACTTTCAACTCCCTCCAAAGATTTTCTATGGGGTTGAGATCTGGAGACTGGCTAGGCCACTCCAGGACCTTGAAATGCTTCTTACGAAGCCACTCCTTCGTTGCCCGGGCGGTGTGTTTGGGATCATTGTCATGCTGAAAGACCCAGCCACGTTTCATCTTCAATGCCCTTGCTGATGGAAGGAGGTTTTCGCTCAAAATCTCACAATACATGGCCCCATTCATTCTTTCCTTTACACGGATCAGTCGTCCTGGTCCCTTTGCAGAAAAACAGCCCCAAAGCATGATGTTTCCACCCCCATGCTTCACAGTAGGTATGGTGTTCTTTGGATGCAACTCAGCATTCTTTGTCCTCCAAACACGACGAGTTGAGTTTTTACCAAAAAGTTATATTTTGGTTTCATC
The DNA here is from genome assembly GCF_964263955.1 of Coregonus lavaretus. Lineage (NCBI taxonomy): Eukaryota > Metazoa > Chordata > Actinopteri > Salmoniformes > Salmonidae > Coregonus > Coregonus lavaretus. The sequence continues at coordinate 80,580 of NW_028158200.1, read as the reverse complement.
TGACCATATGACATTCTCCCAATCCTCTTCTGGATCATCCAAATGCACTCTAGCAATCTTCAGACGGGCCTGAACATGTACTGGCTTAAGCAGGTGGACACGTCTGGCACTGCATGATTTGAGTCCCTGGCGGCGTAGTGTGTTACTGATGGTAGGCTTTGTTACTTTGGTCCCAGCTCTCTGCAGGTCATTCACTAGGTCCCCCGTGTGGTTCTGGGATTTTTGCTCACCGTTCTTGTGATCATTTTGACCCCACGGGATGAGATCTTGCGTGGAGCCCCATATCGAGGGAGATTATCAGTGGTCTTGTATGTCTTCCATTTCCTAATAATTGCTCCCACAGTTGATTTCTTCAAACCAAGCTGCTTACCTATTGCAGATTCAGTCTTCCCAGCCTGGTGCAGGTCTACAATTTTGTTTCTGGTGTCCTTTGACAGCTCTTTGGTCTTGGCCATAGTGGAGTTTGGAGTGTGACTGTTTGAGGTTGTGGACAGGTGTCTTTTATACTGATAACAAGTTCAAACAGGTGCCATTAATACAGGTAACGAGTGGAGGACAGAGGAGCCTCTTAAAGAAGAAGTTACAGGTCTGTGAGAGCCAGAAATCTTGCTTGTTTGTAGGTGACCAAATACTTATTTTCCACCATAATCTGCAAATAAATTCATTAAAAATCCTACAATGTGATTTTCTGGATTTTTTTTCCTCAATTTGTCTGTCATAGTTGACGTGTACCTATGATGAAAATTACAGGCCTCTCTCATCTTTTTAAGTGGGAGAACTTACACAATTGGTGGCTGACTAAATACTTTTCCCCCCACTGTATCTCCCTTCTCTGGCTCTAGGACCTGAGAAGGTGGTACGACTTTTGCTAATATTCCATGTAACTCCTTTGCTGTGAAATCTTTCATCCCCAGGAACCGCTCTGCCGCTGTGCCACAATCCCAATGATTTCTATCTTCCTAGATCTTTTCTCCACCATGGCAGTGCCCATTTATCACCATTGCGATAAAGGCCACAAAGTCCACCTTTTTAACCTTTAAAATGTCAGGATCCTCTTGGTGTAAGACAACCCCTGCAGTCTGCAGTGAAGGCCTATCCACTACCATGGACTCTTCTGGTGCAACATTCAAACCCTCAACCCTATTCACAGCTTCTGCATTTGAAATGCTCTGTACAACACTGACTTCCTCATTCTCTTTTTCCCCTGTGGGGCATTCAGAAGACGTGGCTTCATGATTCCAACTGCAATGACAATGTCACATTTTCTTCACTTTTACAACACATAATATTATATTTTCCACATCTTGTACATCTCGGCTTCTCCCTTCTGCAAACACTTTCTACATAACCAAAAGCTTTACAATGTTCAAACTGCATTGTTCTTGGGATAAATTATCTAACTCTGTAGTTTATATACCCTAACCGCACTTCATTAGGGAGAGACTCCATTTCAAAAAACAAAAGAACAGATACAGTGCGAAACACACAACACTTCAAACTTATCAAATCGATTAAGACAGAATCACAAAAAAATCAAAAACAAGCCCGCCTCTCGTGATCCTCACATCCTTCACTTTACCCAGCATTCTCTCCACCAGTTTGGATAACTCAAAAGGTTTCTTCAATATTGGTACTCTGCTCAGCTGCTCCTTATTAACCTTACTCCTACTAGATACGAAGGGTCATTCTCATCACTGTACCCTACTTTGCTCCGTTTTCCATTCTTTTGAACAATACTGAAATTCTTCTTGATTCTACCGCCATTGTATTCAGATTCCACCTCATCATCCGCTTCCGCCATCTTCCCCAATCCCAACATTCAGGTCGCCGTGCGTGCCTGTCAACGGTCAGCTGGGTAGGCTCATCTTCTTATTCTCTGAGTTCCCCTGTTCTGTGAGATATGAGCTCCTGGGGCATTTATGTCATGAAAGGCGCCTAACAGACAGCTCGATCTCCCAGACTGCCTGCCGCCCCCAAGACCAGAGCCAATCGTTTGCAAGCTAACTGTGCTAGCTAGTCTTGTTAGCTAGCAAGATAGCTAGTTATCTATGCTGGTTGTTTGCTTGCATAACTGATATGTGTATAATTGTTAGGGACACTTCATGTTTTGTGGGTAATATTTACATTTACAGAGTGAATAGAATAACTTTATTTTTCCAGAAGGTAACTTAAGTTGTGGCAAGTCGGATAAGATAATCATAAACAGTAAATATATAAACCGCAACATTCACACATGACAGATACAAATAGGACTAGCTTCTGTATACCCCCCCCCTACCTTGTCACAACACAACTGATTGGCTCAATCGCATTAAGAAGGAAATAAATTCTACAAATTAACTTTTAAGAATGCACACCTGTTAAATGAAAAGCTGGTTGAGAGAATGCCAAGAGTATGCAAAGCTGTCATCAATGCAAAGGGTGGCTATTTGAAGAATCTCAAATATAACATATATTTTGATTTGTTTAACACTTTTTTGGTAACTACATGATTCCATATGTGTTATTTCATAGTTTTGATGTCTTCTCTATTATTCTACAATGTAGAAAATAGTAAAAATGAAGAAAAACCCTTGAATGAGTAGGTGTGTCCAAACTTTTGACTGGTACTATACATATATATATATACATACACACACACACACACACACACACACACACACACACACACACACACACACACACACAGTATATATACAGTGCCTTTGGGAAGTATTCAGACCCCTTGACTTTTTCCACATTTTGTTACAGTACAGCCTTATTCTAAAATTGATTTAAAAATGTTATTCCCCTCAATCTACACACAATACCCCATAATGACAAAGCCAAAACAGGTTTTTATAAATTTTTGCTCATTTATTAACAATAAAAAACGGAAATATCACATTTACATAAGTATTCAGACCCTTTATTCAATACTTTGTTGAAGCACCTTTGGCAGCGATTACAGCATCAAGTCTTCTTGGGTATGACGCTACAAGCTTGGCACACCTATATTTGGGGAGTTTCTCCCATTCTTCTCTGCAGATCCTCTCAAGCTCTGTCAGGTTAGATGGGGAGCGTTGCTGCACAGCTATTTTCAGGTCTCTCCAGAGATGTTAGATCGGGTTCAAGTCTGGGCTCTGGCTGGGCCACTCAAGGACATTCAGAGACTTGTCCCGAAGCCACTCCTGCGTTGTCTTGGCTGTGTGATTAGGGTCGTTGTCCTGTTGGAAGGTGAACCTTCGCCCCAGTCTGAGGTTCTGAGCGCTCTGGAGCAGGGTTTCATCAAGGATCTCGCTGTACTTTGCTCCGTTCATCTTTGCCTTGAACCTGACTAGTCCCCCAGTCCCTGCCGCTGAAAAACATCCCCACAGCATGATGCTGCCACCACCATGCTTCACCATAGGGATAGTGCCAGGTTTCCTCCAGACGTTCAGGCCAAAGAGTTCAAGCTTGGTTTCATCAGACCAGAGAATCTTGTTTCTCATGGTCTGAGAGCCTTTAGGTGCCTTTTGGCAAACTCCAAGCGGGCTGTCATGTGCCTTTTACTGAGGAGTGGCTTCGGTCTGGCCACTCTACCATAAAGGCCTGATTGGTGGAGTGCTGCAGAGATGGTTGTCCTTCTGGAAGGTTCTCCCATCTCCACAGAGGAACTCTGTCAGAGTGGTCTCCTCCCTGACCAAGGTCCTTCTCCCCCGATTGCTCAGTTTGGCTGGCTGGCCAGCTCTAGGAAGAGTCTTGGTGATTCCAAACTTCTTCAATTTAAGAATGATGGAGGCCACTGTGTTCTGGGGGATCTTCAATGCTGCAGAACTTTTTTGGTACCCTTCCCCAGATCTGTGCCTCGACACAATCCTGTCTCGGAGCTACAAGGACAATTCCTTCAACCTCATGGCTTGGTTTTTGCTCTGACATGCACTGTCAACTGTGGGACCTTATATAGACCGGTGTGTGCCTTTCCAAATCATGTCCAATCAATTGAATTTACAACAGGTGGACTCCAATCAAGTTGTAGAAACATCTTAAGGATGATCAATGGAAACAGGATGCACCTGAGCTCAATTTCGAGTTTCATAGCAAATGGTCTGAATACTTATGTAAATAAGGTATTTCTGTTTTTAATCTTTTATAATTTGCAAAAAAATCCTAAAACCTGTTTTCGCTTTTTCATTATGGGGTATTGTGTGTAGATTGCTGAGATTAAAAAAAATATTTAATCTATTTCAGAATAAGGCTGTAACGTAACAAAATGTGGAAAAAGTCAAGGCACTGTATATATATATATACTGTATATACCTTGTAAGCATTTATCTGTCATGTGTCAATGTTGCTTTTATGCTGCACAAAATGTATAACACAAATCTATTTTAATTTAAGAGCCGTGCTATACAAAATAAACACAAGTCACATAAATCAATTTTCATTTAAAAGCCTTACTGATGATGGTCAACTGTTAGTGTCTCTCTTGGTTTTAAGAGGTGAAGACCTGAGTCTGCGCCCTGATGTTCAGTGAATGTATTTCTTTACCTCTCTTACATGTGCGCTCTTTGTAAATGTCTTGGAGAGCCTTTTGTTTTCTCCCTACAATCTTACCACAACTCTCTCTAGGGAGACAAACCAGGCAACTACACTAAATGTTAAGACAGGCTCAATAGAACATCTGTAAAACGATTGTAAAACAGAATGATTAACACTCAGCCTTCTAAATTTGCGCAGGAAGTATAATCTGGATTGACATTTTGATAACACTCGCCCACAGTTGGCCCCAAAGTTCAGCTTGTTATCAACTATTGTGCCAAGGTTCTTATACTCCCCCACCTGTTCAATGCTCTGGTCGACGATGGTAATTGCCTTTGGAGCTGATGCATATGAATCAGCCTATAAGGCACTTTGACTGCTAATATGCCTGCAAGGAGCTTTGCTCATGAAACAGCCTACAAGGCAGCCTATTTCAGTCTATGAGGCTGCTATTGAATCCGGTCAAGCTCTGAGGCTGAAAGCTCATCTGATCAGCCTGTCAGGAATGGAGCTCACCCACTCTGTAAATGTAAATATTATCCACAAAACATGACGTATATCCCCTTATAATTATACACATATCAGTTACATATGCTCACACACACAAAACACACACACACACACTTTCACACACTGCTGCTACTCTGTTTATTATCTATCCTGATTGCCTAGTCACTTTTACCACTACCTACATTTACATATTACCTCAATTACCACGTACCCCTGCACATTGACTTGGTACCGGTACTCCTTGTATATAGCCTCGTTATTGTTATTTTATTGTGTTACTATTTCCTTATTTTTTCTTATTTTCTAATTTATAAAAACATTCTTAATTTTTAACTCTGCCTTGTTGGGAAAGGGCTTGTAAGTAAGCATTTCACGGTAAAGTTGTATATAGATTTGAGTTATGCAAGCTAACAACCAGCATAGATAACTAGCTAGCTATCTAACAAGACTACCTAGCTAACTAGCTAGCTAACTCACAAGACTAGATAGCCAAGTTAGTTTGCATGCGATTGTCTCTGGTCTTGGAGGCGGCACGCAGCCTGGGAGATTGGGCTATCTGTCAGGCATCCTTCAGGGCTTAAATGCCACACGAGCACAAGCCACATACTCAGGCAACAAGAATTATGAGGCACTTCCGGGTCACGTTTTTTTATCCTTCAAAATAAGAGTCATCATATCCTGTAAACTGTGTCAAATGAATAAAGGCAAAGATTATTGGACAATTACCAACACATAATTAATTATAATTAGCTATCAAGTAAGGATTTATTTAAGTGATTTTGAGATATACTCGTTTTGTTTAATTTTAAACCAAAATGGTCAACAAAGTTTTTTGAGTGTCACGTATTGGAGGTTCTCTTTAAAAAGGGTAGTCTAGGGAAAACTAATTATGGACTAGGACAAAATGTGTTTGGTTTAAGATTATGTTGTGCATAGTTTCCAATCGTTTTTGCCTCCATGCTTCAGTCGACACCCTACTGCCAAACCAGCTGAACCCACTCCTCTCCAGACTACCCTCTCCTCTGCCCCTCTGCCACGTCCCCCTCCCTCCCTCCCTCCCTCCCTCCCCCCAGCCTGTCCCAGACTACCCTCTCCTCTGCCCCTCTGCCACGTCCCCCTCCCTCCCTCCCTCCCTCCCTCTCTCCCCCCAGCCTGTCCCAGACTACCCTCTCCTCTGCCCCTCTGCCACGTCCCCCTCCCTCCCTCCCTCCCTCCCTCTCTCCCCCCAGCCTGTCCCAGACTACCCTCTCCTCTGCCCCTCTGCCACCGTCCGTCCCCCTCCCTCCCTCCCTCCCTCCCTCTCTCCCCCCAGCCTGTCCCAGGCTGCCCTCTCCCCCCTCCCCCACCCATTGTCATCACAGAGCAAGTAGTCAACAGGCTCTTTAAGAAACAGGACTGTAGGAAAGCTGAAGGCCCAGAGCGGGTCTCCCCAGCCACACTAAAGCACTGCGCTGACCAGCTCTCCCTATATTCACGGACATCTTCAATCAATCACTTGAACTATGCACTGTTCCTGCCTGTTTTAAATCATCCATCATTGTTCCCGTGCCTAAGAAACAGAAAGTATCCTGCCTGAATGACTACAGATCTGTAGCACTCACCTCAGTCATCATGAAGTCCTTCGAGGGCCTCATCCTATCCCACCTCAAAGACATCACTGACGCCCTCCTTGACCCCCTGCATTTCGCTGACAGAGCCAACAGGTCTGTGGACGATGCTGTCAACATGGGCCTCCACTACACCTTTCAGCACCTCGACAACCCAAGGACATACACAAGGATACTGTTTGTGGACTTCAGCTCAGCGTTCAACACCATCATCCCAGAGCTGCTGCAGGACAAACTTACCCAGCTGAACGTATCTGACTCCATCTGTCGGTAGATCACCGACTTCCTGACCAACAGGACACAATACCCGAAGCTGGGGAAACATCTGTCAGACGCTCTGTCCCTCAGCATGGGAGCGCCGCTGGGCTGCGTGCTCTCCCTTCTCCTCTAGTCACTCTGTCTCCAGAGATGCGTCTGTCAAGAAGCAGATGACACCACCCTAGACACCCTTGTCTCCAACGGCGACCATGTACCAGAGAGAGGTTGACCGGATGGTGGTCTGGTGCAGTCACAATAACCTGGAGCTGAACACTGTCAAATCCGTGGAGATGGTGATTGACTTCAGGAAGTGTCCCCTCACCATCTCTCCCCCTTGAAATCAATGGCTCAGCTGTAAGTATGGCTGAGACATTCAAATTCCTGAGGACCATCATCTCCCACAACCTCAAGTGGGAGGACAACGTTACAGCGATCAGCAAGAGGTCTCACCCGCGGATGTACTTCTTATGTCAACTGAAGCAATTCAAACTCTCACGGACAATACTGATTTGGTTCTACACAACCATCATTGAGTCCATCCTCACCTCCTCGATCACTGTCTGGTATGGGAATGCGTCTGCCCGGTCCAAGCGCGAACTGCGAACTGCAATGGATCGTCCGGTCTGCTGAGAGGCTGCCACCTGCCCACCATCGAGGTCCTACACGACTCCAGGGCAAGGAAGTGTAGTGTATTAAGATTATGTCTTTGTTAAATGTTTTTCATGAAGAAATGGAATGTTGTTTATGTTAGTATCAAGAGGGAATGTTTTTAGTGTAACGTCACATATAACAGACAGGAAGTGTGTTGTAGACAGGGGAGACTGGTGATTGGCCAGAAGAGGGAGCATCAGTGTTTATAAATAGGGGGGAAAACGAAGAAGAAAGTCAGAACGAGCAGCCATTCTGAGGCGTCACTCTCCGGGTGTCATGTCACCTGTTACTCATGCTGAAGCTTGTGGTCTGAATAAACCTTATGATCAACGTTCAGTATGAGCAGACTCCTTTTGTTCATCAGCAATAATTGCCACCACTCACTCGATACGACAGAAGTATGCAGGAAAGATAATCGCCGACACCTTCCACCCTTGTCACCCCCTCTTCCAAAGACTCCCCTCTAGCAAACGGTTCAGGTCAATCACGACTAAAACCTCCTGAACAGCTTCTTCCTCATAAACCAGCATCTGAGCTCCTAGTGTGTACGGCTCTCCTTTTCTTTTCCAAGTGTTCTACTCCGCTAGCCAGCACCTCGCCTCAACAGGTGTGCGTTTCTTCCGCCTCCAGGTTAACCTCATCAACCGGCCACCTGGTCCACGGTGATCTTCTCATTAATGGACTACGCATCCTGCACTATCATCCTAGAATGGCACATTCATCTTTGTACTCGCTGCAGATCCTCATATGCACCTGCCTCTCTTCATGTACATATTTCCCCCAACGCATCATCATCCTGTAAAGTCGTGTTTTATTTATACATCATTTATAACGTAGCTTAGTTTTTATAGTGAAGTTTGTAGTTCTTACCTTACAGTGTACAAAGTGTACATACAGCATGTGGATTTGTGTAATCTCTGCTTCTACATATGTTTGTATCCTGTTTACCTTCTGCCCGTGTATTCTGTTTATCGTGGCAGCACCATTTTCACCAAGTCAAATTCCTGTACATGCTAAATGTATTTGGCGAGTAAAGGTCATTCTGATTCCGATCTTCTACAGTTTACAGGACATTACTCTTATTTTGAAGGATTAAAAACCAGTGACACAGAATCGCTTACTCTTGTTTGCATAACACAGCTGGAAAGAAGGATGGCGGATGCTGGAAGTAAAGAGTCAGGGCCGATTGGAGGAGTTGAATTTACCAACACAGAGTTGGAGAATAACAAGAGTAACACGGTAGTAAAGCAATCATTTATAGGTTCTGTCTGTGTTTGGATATTGTATTTTTTGCGAACGAACTCGTGGCCTTTGTCCACGGCAAAGGGCTGGATGGATGCGTACATAAACAGAAAATCCTGGTTTGACCATACAGATGTAGCCGTCGAACATCAGGCAAGCCACGTGATACATTGTAACCACGCGCTGCTGTTGGCTACAATATAATCTTGTTTGTAACAATATTGCACAAAATATGAATGTTTTGAAGATTGAAAGACATATCTAACCTAAATAAAACCAGATCTGAGCTACGTGGCCAGAAGCTACTCGGCACGTTATTGGTCCACTGGCAGCATCCAGAGGATGACGTCATGGTATTATGATACATGGACGTCTATAGACACATATGTGTTTATTACTAGAACATTTCTTAATAGGTCCAATGATTGGCAAAGGATAGGAACATTCTAAATGTATTGATATTCTGTTGTATTCATATTCAGTCCACTAGATCAGGGTTTCCCAAACTGCACGTTTTGGTTTTTGAATCAGCTGTGTTGCGCTAGGGCAAAAACCAAAACGTGCACCCAGGTGGGGCCCCGGGGACCGAGTTTGGGAAACACTGCTCTAGGTCTCTGTTCACTAATCACTGCACATTTCTCCCACGCACTCTGTTTGTAAAGATGGTGGAGGAAGGATCCACACCGCTGCGGAGAATGGAGATCAGTGTGGCCGAGGCAGAGAAAAGAACTGGGAAAAATACAGTGAACATGCAAGAGACATTCACAGTGTACCTCATAGAAACTCGGTGAGAGAGTGGGACCCCTTTAGAAAATGAAGCCAGCATCTGCAAAATATTGCCTTGTTGCTCCCAAAAGAAAACATGTTTTCGGTACAATGACGCTCTTGAGCCTGGATTTTTCTGAATGTGTAATATAAGAGGGATTCAAATCCTGATCTGATCTAGATGTTGGTGTTTCTTCTTTCAGACCCATAGATGCAATAACAGAAGGCCACAACACAGCCTCAGACTCTCTCTGGAGGAGATACAGTGAATTTGAGATTCTCCGGAACTATTTGTTAGTCACCTATCCATTTATCGTGGTGCCGCCTTTGCCAGAGAAGAGGGTAAGTTACATTTAAAGCTGATGGCCATATCTATAGCTAGTAGTCACAAGCACCACACTGCGGTGTTTGTGCCTTAATACCCACAGAATTGAATAGAACACATTATATTATATATTATATTCAATAAATGTTACTATAGATATCTTTGTGTAATAACCCTTGTCTGATTTCTACAGGCAGAGTTTGTTTGGCACAAGCTGTCGGCAGACAACATGGACCCAGACTTTGTAGAGAGGCGCAGGGTTGGTCTGGAGAACTTCCTACATCGCGTGGCCTCCCATTCGGTTCTGTCCAATGACAAAATCCTATACCACTTCCTGACTGAGGTACGATAGCCTATCAGCTCACTCCGTCACGTTGATGTTGTATTGGAATGTTTTGGAGAGATTTAACATTTTTATCTATTTATTTATTTATTTATTCATACTCTACTTTTGAACTTTAATTGACTCTCCTCTCCTCCGCTCCCAGGAACACGGATGGAAGGAGGTGGTGTATGAGACAGGGTTCCAAGCCAAGGTACCTCCGAGGTCTTTATCTTTTACCCCTATATGAGCTTTACTCAGTTACTACCACTTATTACAGGAGTTATGTCCTTGAGCTGTTCTTGTCTATTGATGTTCTGTATTACATCATGTTTTGTGTGGACCCCAGGAAGAGTAGCTGCTGGATGAGCAACAGCTAAAGGGGATCCTAATAAAATACAACAAAAACCGTATTGAATCTATTTTGATCCATCCAGTGGTACATCCAGTGGTAGACACCAATTGTATTCTAATTAAATTGTTTTGTTTTTTCTAGGCAGACTCCAGGATTAAAGCTCTGAGCGCAACTTTCAGGGTGAAGAACCCTGACAAGTCAGTCACTCCTTCCCATTTACAGCCAACAGTTGTCAGACACCTAGTGGTATTATACATGTATTACATACATTTTACTTAAAGTTGAGTTAAGTTAAAGTCGCGTTAAGTTGAAGTTGTGTAAAGTTTAAGTTGTGTAAAGTTGAAATTGTGTAAAGTTGAAGTTTTGTACATTTGAAGTTCTGTAAAGTAGAAATTGTGTTCAGTTGTATAAAGTTAAACTTGTGTAAAGTTGAAGTCGAGTAAAGTTGAAGTTGGGTACATTTGAATTTGTGTACATTTGAAGTTGTGTAAAGTTGAAGTTGTTTGTGTAAAGGTATGTTAAGGTTGCCATTTGTCCTCCTCTATCTAGGCGGTTCACAGAGATGAAACACTACAGCGATGAGCTTCAGTCTCTCACCTCCCAGCTGCTCAGAGTCAGAGCAGTAAGTCATATACCATTTATCAAATGCTTTAGGACCACAGTAAGTCTGCTTCTCTTATTAGTCTAAAGTTATATCTTTGGAACAACAGCTTCTTTTATTTGTTATCCATTGAACAACTCCCGTTTCATTCTCCAGAGAGTAGCAGACAGGCTCTACGGCGTATACAAAGTCCATGGGAACTACGGAAGAGTATTCAGGTAGGAACAATAGGTGTCAGGTAGCCTAGCGGTTAAGAGTGTTGGGCCAGCAACCCAGCCGACTAGGTGAAAAATCTGCCGATGTGCCCTTGAGCAAGGGACTTAACCCTAATTGCTCTTGTAAGTCGCTCTGGATAAGAGCGTCTGCTAAATGACAAAACTGTAAAACAATCAAACATGTTGTATCTGAATATTGAAGAAAGACTGATGTGATATTGTTGTGGGATGATCTGACTGATCTGACTGTTTGTGTGTCAGTGAGTGGAGTGCCATAGAGAAAGAGATGGGAGACGGTCTACAGAGTGCTGGACACCATATGGATGCGTGAGTACTCTCCATCCACCAACAGCTGTTTTATCTAACCTGTGCTGAGCCTGCTATTATAATGTAGCGTGCACACAACAAGCAATTTAGGAACCACAATGGAAATTAGGGACCACAATGGAAATAAGTATATATATGTTTAACTGGCTAATCAAATCAACCTGCTATTCTAATGCAGAGTGCACACAACAAGTAATTTAGGAACCACAATGGAAATAAGTATATATTTTTAACTGGCTAATAAAATCAATCAATCAAGTTGTCATTTTGTCCACAGCTATGCTGCCTCAGTAGATGATATCTTGGAGGAAGAGGAGCGCTATGCTGACCAACTGAAGGAATACCTTTTCTATGCTGAAGCCTTAAGGTTGGTCCTGTTCCACATTATGGCTAATCAATCAATGAATCAACCAACCAACCAATCATATTTTGTAAAGGGTTTACATATCCCTGTCCCTGTAGTCAAGGAAAGAGCATAATGCACCAAGTAGAACGTTTTTGACAGTTTAAAAAAATCGAATCTAAACGGGCCTGGTACAACTGGTGTCCCAGGAAGTAACGCTGTATGGTGTTGTGATATTGGGTCTGCTGTAAAGCTACTGCTCCCTGTTTCTTACAGGGCCGTGTGTAGGAAACACGAGCTGACCCAGTATGAGCTGGAGACGGCCTCCTCAGACCTCATCTCCAAGAAGCAGCAACGGGAGGAGCTGGCCACTGGGGTATTCAGTTCAATACAACTTTATCGATACCCTCAGGGGCAATGAAGAAAGCCATAGGTTTAGGGGAAGGTCTAGTTTATCTACTGTTTGTATCCTGTTCTAGGAAAACTAGGGGATTCCAACTGAGATGGTGATCTCTTGTAAGAGGCAAGCTCTTGTCTTTCCAATATTGGTACAGTGTAGGTCTCAAGAGCATTGGCAAGGCCCAAGAGGTCTTGGTTGTCATGTCCTCTCAGAATCTTTGACTACATGTCTTCTTCAAACCCCCCTATATAAGGACATGTAAAGCATGTTCCCATACTGTACCGTAGCCAACTCTTCTATTGCATGCCATACATGTTTGTCATGACAACGAACACACAGAGTCCGAAGCATCAACAATTCCAGTCAATTCAGAAAGTAAACCAAATTCCATTTCCACATTTTCCTCATTGAAAAGCATAGAAGAGAATAGGAATTTCAGTGTACCTCTTGAATTGAAATGGAATTTGACCCAAACCCTGACCACCAGGCTAGTAAAGCCCCTCCATCCTCTGTCTGTCCGTCCATCCTCAGATGGTACGGACGTTCTCCTTCAAAGGAATGAGCAACAAGCTGTTTGGTCAGGAGACTCCAGAGCAGAGAGAGGCTAAGCTCCACCTACTAGAGGAGCAGATCGTCCAGGGAGAGGAGACGGTCAAAGAGAAAACGGTGGAGTGCGAGTGAGTCCCTCATGTTAACCCATGCAGTAATACATACATAAATAGGCCACATGCTGGAAAAAAAACCGAATCGATAAAGTATGTCATATAATCCATGTGCCTCTGATTCAACATTGGTGGTGGTGAGTCGACGAGGACTTAACATAGAGCTCTGTGTGTGTGTGTGTGTGTGCGCAGGGAGTACGTGAAGGGTGCGTGGGTGGACATGCAGCGCTTCAAGGAGCAGAAGGACAGGGATCTGAGGGAGGCTCTGATTGGCTACGCCGTCATGCAGATCAGCATGTGTAAGAAGGTGCGTCACACTCAGGAAATGTTCCTAGTATCTATCAGGGTTATGTTCATTAGGCACCAAACAGACAAAAACTGACTCAAAGAGAGAGGGACTACCTGGACTTGTCCAATAAGAAACTGTATTTTTCCTGTTGCTTTAAGTGCCACACTCAGAGTTGTGTTCATTAGGCACCAAACTGAAGAACACAGACTTAAAGAGAGAGGTACTACCTGGACTTGTCCAAGGAGAGACTTTTGTTTCAAAACGCGTTACAACGGTGTGCCCTATTGAACACAACCCGCTTGTTAAAATCAAAGGCCAATGTTGTTAGGACCTAGTTCGAATTCTGTGTTTTATGTTCTCCTCTCTGTCTGTATAGGGCATTCAAGTGTGGACCAATGCTAAGGAATGTTTCCACAAGATGTAAGTGGGTCGGGCCGTGGGTCAGCAATGACGTCTATGGTACGAGAGCACAACAACTTCACCTTAAACCTTCAGATGGAAACAGAACCACTGTTGTCATGGCAACCCGCCCCCAACCCCCCCGAGGGCGACAGAGGCAGCTGGCATAGCGTCTCAATACTCAGTCCAATACTGGCTTCTCTCCAGGTAAGGAGAGGAGGCAAGGAAACCTTTCAAGGCCTGATGCAGCCCGCGTCTATATTTTACAATGAGATATACGGCACAAACATATCCTTTTGTATTTATTTATTAAGAGAACGTTTCTGTAGTATCAGCGGGATAAAGGTTGTATGGTGAGAGTGTAGAACATGGGGATGTGTGAAACTTCCTCCTCAGCCGAATTGTTAACGTTTTCGATGGCGCCGACTGGTAAGACGCTTCGGAAGGGCAATCACGTGTGCTAGCCCAATCAGAAGAAAGCATTACATTTACATTTTAGTCATTTAGCAGACGCTCTTATCCAGAGCGACTTACAGTTAGTTTATTTTTCATACTGGCCCCCCTTGGGAATCAAACCCACAACCCTGGCGTTGCAAACGCCATGCTCTACCAACTGAGCTACATCCCTGCCGGCCATTCCCTCCCCTACCCTGGACGACGCTGGGCCAATTGTGCGCCGCCCCATGGGTCTCCCGGTCGCGGCCGGCTACGACAGAGCCTGGATTCGAACCAGGATCTCTAGTGGCACAGCTAGCACTGCGATGAAGCGCCTTAGACCACTGCGCCACTCGCTAAGCAAGCAGCGTGATGTCAGTTATCAGCATGATGCTGTTACCTTGGTTTACCTCTATGAACTGAACTGGAATAGAAACTGAATCAACTGTCAAAGGACTTTGCCTTTTCTCTCTTAAAGCACATGATATCATAATGTCTGGTATGTGAATATTGGAGAATATTGGAGAAGATATTATTCAGAAATTTCAAGGTACATTTATATAAGAATATTATATACTTTGACGTGTCCATCTATGTAAATATATTAACAACAGTGAACACTAACCTGGTGTTTGTTGGTTGAAGCCAAATATTAATTCACTATTTTAATAATGGTTTCTTAAAGAAAACATCCTATTTATACATTGTGACTTGCAGTAATAATGTGATTTAAGGTCAGATTTTATCATCATTCATGTACATCAATAATAACATTCTTATCCAAGTTGAACTGAAATAACAGTTATACTGAATTGTATATTCAGCTTTATGGTTTTAATAAAAATATTGTCTTCTACCATATTCCTACAGCTACGGTTCCTCAGGCTACCACACATGTTATGTTGATGGTGGTATGAGGGTATATGGAGACAGTAGGTTGAGGTTGACCCACTATGAGGGTATATGTAGACAGCAGGTTGAGGTTGACCCACTATGAGGGTATATGGAGACAGTAGGTTGAGGTTGACCCACTATGAGGGTATATGGAGACAGCAGGTTGAGGTTGACCCACTATGATGGTATATGGAGACAGTAGGTTGAGGTTGACCCACTATGAGGGTATATGGAGACAGCAGGTTGAGGTTGACCCACTATGAGGGTATATGGAGACAGCAGGTTGAGGTTGACCCACTATGAGGGTATATGTAGACAGCAGGTTGAGGTTGTGTTAAGATAATTTATTAACTAACTATTTCAGTGTGTCTGTGCGTTTCCCAAAGTTTGTAAGACTTTGGTTCAAGAAACGGACAGAGCCTCAGTGCAACAGCCAGGTCTTTATTCAGAGAATTCTGTTATCACAATTTCAGAGTCCATCTTTAATACATACACGTCATATAAAAATCCCACCCCGCTTTAGGCGGGCTGTATTTTTCCACTGTACATGGGTTTAGCTGATGTTTTCCTCTGCTCTCCTGACCATCAGGTCACACACACATATTCTTATCATAGTCTACTCCTTGCTCAGGCAGGCTGCATTTTTTAGTTATCGCCGTTCTCACAATATTCTGACTGCCTCATTGTACTTCTAACTAAGCTACACATATTATCAGATTATAGTCTTATGATTCTAACACTTTTTCACACAGTTTCAGGGTGTAATAATGAGTCATTAATAATTAGTCATTACCAAATTCTTCTATCAGGTTGACCCACTATGAGGGTATATGGAGACAGTAGGTTGAGGTTGACCCACTATGAGGGTATATGGAGACAGTAGGTTGAGGTTGACCCACTATGAGGGTATATGGAGACAGTAGGTTGAGATTGACCCAGTATGAGGGTATATGGAGACAGTAGGTTGAGGTTGACCCACTATGAGGGTATATGGAGACAGTAGGTTGAGGTTGACCCACTATGAGGGTATATGGAGACAGCAGGTTGAGGTTGACCCAGTATGAGGGTATATGGAGACAGTAGGTTGAGGTTGACCCACTATGAGGGTATATGGAGACAGTAGGTTGAGGTTGACCCACTATGAGGGTATATGGAGACAGTAGGTTGAGATTGACCCAGTATGAGGGTATATGGAGACAGTAGGTTGAGGTTGACCCACTATGAGGGTTTATGGAGACAGTAGGTTGAAGTTGACCCACTATGAGGGTATATGGAGACAGCAGGTTGAGGTTGACCCAATATGAGGATATATGGAGACAGCAGGTTGAGATTGACCCACTATGAGGATATATGGAGACAGCAGGTTGAGATTGACCCACTATGAGGGTATATGGAGACAGCAGGTTGAGATTGACCCACTATGAGGATATATGGAGACAGTAGGTTGAGGTTGACCCACTATGAGGGTATTAGGGTATATGTAGACAGCAGGTTGAGGGCTGTGTTATGAAACCAGTTAGCCAGACTACTGAAAAGCCCACACTCGTTTTGTTTAGGGCCCTGGTTGTTCAACTCTTTGTTTAGGGCCCCAGGCTGTTCAACTCTTTGTTTAGGGCCCCGGGCTGTTCAACTCTGGTCCTGGAGGGCCGAAACACTTCTGATTTTCACCCTTTCCTTCGAATCAGAGACTGTTTCAGACCTGGGACACCAGGTGCAGGAGCGGACTGGCCATCTGGCATTTTAGACAAATGCCAGATGGGTTGGTCCGTTTTTTGCCTAGGGCCTGTCTAACTTTTTTTTTTGCACAAAATTATAATTATCTGCATGGCTAATAATGGGGGCTTCAAGGGGGAAAGAAAGCGTGTCGGTGTGGTGGCATCGAGGCAAAGAATTGTGTTACAAATGCCAGGGCCAATTTCTGGTCCCAGTCCGCCCCTAACCAGGTGAGTGTAATTCACTACCAGGTAGAAACAAAAACCAAAAGTGTTTGGGCCCTCCAGGACCAGAGTTGAAGAGGCTTCTAGGGTCTATAGTATATATACAGTATAACCTGATAGTTGAGGCCTCTAGCGTCTACAGTATAACCTGATAGTTGGTGGCTCCCCCATAGGCACCAATGCATTAGCAGCTGGGTCTGGTCTGCTTAGTTCATTGACCGTATGTATATGAAGCAGAAAAAAGGAGTGAGTGAGATGCCTCGCTTCCTTTTCTGTCTCTGAGCTTACCTTCTCCAGCTTCTGACCAGCACTGTTGAAATCGTTAACCAAAGAGCCAGACCCTTCCTTTTATCAACTCCAAACAGGAAATTGCCTCAGAGTATCCTTTCTACTGCCATCTGTGGGTGATTGTGTGGTAGTTTTATCTGAATTAAATGCCCTCTAAACTGACATTTAGTTGACAGTTAGTGACAGTTAGTTGAAGATATTACAAGAAAAGGAGAAAATTAGGGACAGAAAATAAATAACATTGTATACAACAATATCCATTTATTCTTTAAATATTTCATAAATACTTTGATATAGCTATATTTTAGAATAGATTGAGAACACAGGACAAGACAAAATCATTTGAAATAAATATCTTAAATATATAATTCGCTATATTTCAGGATCACCCAGAGAAAAAAATATGTCAATGGAACAATGATTGAATAT
Source organism: Coregonus lavaretus (assembly GCF_964263955.1). Classification (NCBI taxonomy): domain Eukaryota; kingdom Metazoa; phylum Chordata; class Actinopteri; order Salmoniformes; family Salmonidae; genus Coregonus; species Coregonus lavaretus. The sequence continues at coordinate 62,826 of NW_028158200.1, read as the reverse complement.
GAGGCTAATCTTCACGTGAACAAATGCTGATGTTAAAATATATTTGGAGAAAGAAAATATGAAAATATAATATATGTATCTAGACCGCAATGTGTCACTTCCTCTTTCCACCAGAGGAGTCTGGTGGGAGGAGCTATAGGAGGATGGGCTCGTTGTAATGGCTGGAATGGAATGGTTGTTTGAATCTGTTCCATTCATTCCATTCCAGCCATTACAATGAGCCCGTCCTCCTATAGCTCCTCCCACCAGCCTCCACCGCATTCCACCCCTGGGTGCCCCTGCATTTGACACACACATACACACACACACACTCTCTCTCTGAATATCTAACATCCCCACCATACAGTACGTGGAAAGGTCTTTGAGGTAAACTTCCTAGTTTATGGAAAGGTTATTCCCAGAGCAATAACACAGATCTAGCTATCCTCCATAACATGTAAAAACTAAACAAACTAGAAATATATTTAATTGCGACGAACATCATCAATTAACAAATTTGCCACAGAATGTTACGCACACGTTAGCTATGAGTTGGCGATCATCTAATAAGATCATTTTCTGATTATGTTCAAAGCAATACAGTGTGCTTAACAGTACTCCAAATGGCAATTGACAATGCAATAGATCTAGGGTTGCCAAATTCTGGTAACTTTCCCCAAATTCCTGAAATACTGGTTGGAAGATTCAAGGAATCAGAAAGTAATTAACAAGAAATCCAGAATCCTCCAACCAAGATTTCTGGAAAACCTGCACATTTTGGGAAAGTTACAGACGTTTTGCAATCCTAAATAGAACTCACATCCAAAACAGTTGAGCACTTCAACAGTGCATTAGATGGGGGCAAACTGCAGAATGCAGATGACTTTGGAATATATGGCAAGTTTGATGAATAAGCCTCCATGCCAACCTCCCAGAAAGCATCTGCACAAGGACAGCTCAGTAGCAGAGCAAATTGGCACTACACACATGGACACACACTGACAAGACAACACACAGTATAATTGGCTTATATAATACACTTGTGTACCATCACCCCGTGGGTTCTAGCATTAACCATAGTGGTGCTACCATAGAAATAGAACCCCCTCTCTAATGATATGGGCACTATAGATCTGATAACCAGCCTCCTCTGTAGGACATACTAGCAGTACATTTAGATCACACACAGAAGCAGACACAGGTATGAGACCAACTCACAGTGGAATAGTCATATGTGCATTTTGGCACCTATTCATATCACTACTAACGCCTCTGCACTGATGCCGTCAAACAGGAGGAAATGGTAGAAGATAGAAGATATTCAGGAAAAGCCCAGTTCTTCCTTTCACATAGAACTGAGTGTACAAAACATTAGGAACACCTGCTCTTTCCATGACATAGACTGACCAGGTGAATCCAGATTAATGTAATTTGTTAAATCCACTTCAATCATTGTAGATGAAGGGGGGGTGTCAGGTTAAAGAAGTATTTTTAAGCCTTGAGACAATTGAGACATGGATTGTGTATGTGTGCAATTCAGAGGATGAATGGGCTAGACACAAATATTTAAGTTCCTTTCAACAGGATATGGTAGTAGGTGCCAGGCGCACTGTTTGTGTCAAGAACTGAAATGCTGCTGGGTTTTTCACGCTCAACAGTTTCCCATGGTTATCAAGAATGGCCCACCACCCAAAGGACATCCAGCCAACTTGGCAACTGTGGGAAGCATTGGAGTCAACAGGTGCCAGCATCCCTGTGGAATGCTTTCAACACCTTGTAGAGTCCATGCCCCAACGAATTGAAGCTGTTCTGAGGGCAAAAGAGGGTGCAACTCAATATTAGGAAGGTGTTCCTAATGTTTTGTACACAGTATAGTTCATAACTACATCATATTTTCACTGATCTGGTGCAAAACAAACATTGACCAGAAGATAGTAGATTGCAGCACGCCCATCTCAGGTTCGGACTGTACCAAGCCCCATAGCACATAAGGGGAGCTCAGTCAGGGAATAGACCATTATAAAGGAGCTAGAGGGGTCCTCCCAGTTCTCTAGTTTAAGGCATAAGTTGAACAAGGAGTTATCCTAACTGCTAGAACTCAGAATCAGGGATCTTGTTGCTACAATGTTTTCAGTACTATAAATATTCTTCAAGACATTGAAAACACAACAACAAAACCCAGCATTTTCAACTCTATGACATTACTGCCCATAACCAGTTACCTATTCTTTATGCATGATACTTTCAGTACAACAGAAGGTCATTATTACTTTGGAGGCTATTCAAAACGAAAAATCTATTTGGTTACACATAAAACAACATCCATCCACTGGGCAAAAACTGGTTGAATTAATGTTGTTTCTGTGTCATTTCAACCAAAAAAATCAATGCGATGACATTGAATCAACGTAAGGGCATTTTCGCCTTTTTTTTTACCCAACTTTTAACCGTTGAACTGACGTCTGTGCCCAGTGAGCAGTTAGTTGTGGTATGGTATTGTAGTTTCACATTCATCATACTAAACAAGACCATTTCCCTCGAGGGTGCGAAACCTAGCTTTTACAAAATGTCCACTTAGTCTCCCATTGACATCAATGAACGACTAAGGGCTGGACTCAATCCGTATCGCCGAAGTTCCGCGTTGTAGCCCGTTTGACATTTAAAGGCAACGTTCTCGCGTTAGCGGAGACTGTATTCACGGCAAATGCTGCATAGGGCCTCCTGTAGCTCAGTTGGTAGAGCATGGCGCTTGCAAAGCCAGGGTTGTAGGTTCGATTCCCACGGGGGGCCAGTATGAAAAATGTATGCACTCACTAACTGTAAGTCGCTCTGGATAAGAGCGTCTTCTAAATGACTAAAATGTAAAATATGTCGGCTCAAATTACCTTGAAATTTTAAGCTCGCTACAGTGCTGAACCTCAGCTATACGGATTGAATCCAGCCCCTCATTTTACTTCAGTGGATGTTAGGATTGGCTTCCAAGTATGACCTGCCCCACCTACAAAGCTTTGGACTCTTTTCATTTAACAGACACAACCTCCATAAAGATCCTCTTTTCATCTAACAGACACAACCTCCATTAAAATCCTATTTTCATTTAACAGACACAACCTCCATAAATATCCTATTTTCATCTAACAGACACAACCTCCATAAAGAACCTCTTTTCATTTAACAGACACAACCTCCATAAATAACCTCTTTTCATCTGAAAGACACAACCTCCATAGGAAAAGTACAACCACCCAGTGTCGATGGTCAATAAATCAAACCTAGAAACCCCAAGGATACTACATAAGAGGATAAATATTTTATAAATATTAAATATAAATAAATATGTAATCAATCTATCCATCTACAGTGGGGGAAAAAAGTATTTAGTCAGCCACCAATTGTGCAAGTTCTCCCACTTAAAAAGATGAGAGGCCTGTAATTTTCATCATAGGTACACGTCAACTATGACAGACAAATTGAGAAAAAAAAAATCCAGAAAATCACATTGTAGGATTTTTTATGAATTTATTTGCAAATTATGGTGGAAAATAAGTATTTGGTCACCTACAAACAAGCAAGATTTCTGGCTCTCACAGACCTGTAACTTCTTCTTTAAGAGGCTCCTCTGTCCTCCACTCGTTACCTGTATTAATGGCACCTGTTTGAACTTGTTATCAGTATAAAAGACACCTGTCCACAACCTCAAACAGTCACACTCCAAACTCCACTATGGCCAAGACCAAAGAGCTGTCAAAGGACACCAGAAGCAAAATTGTAGACCTGCACCAGGCTGTGAAGACTGAATCTGCAATAGGTAAGCAGCTTGGTTTGAAGAAATCAACTGTGGGAGCAATTATTAGGAAATGGAAGACATACAAGACCACTGATAATTTCCCTCGATCTGGGGCTCCACGCAAGATCTCACCCCGTGGGGTCAAAATGATCACAAGAACGGTGAGCAAAAATCCCAGAACCACACGGGGGGACCTAGTGAATGACCTGCAGAGAGCTGGGACCAAAGTAACATAGCCTACCATCAGTAACACACTATGCCACCAGGGACTCAAATCCTGCATTGCCAGACGTGTCCCCCTGCTTAAGCCAGTACATGTCCAGGCCCGTCTGAAGTTTGCTAGAGTGCATTTGGATGATCCAGAAGAGGATTGGGAGAATGTCAAATGGTCAGATGAAACCAAAATATAACTTTTTGGTAAAAACTCAACTCGTCGTGTTTGGAGGACAAAGAATGCTGAGTTGCATCCAAAGAACACCATACCTACTGTGAAGCATGGGGGTGGAAACATCATGCTTTGGGGCTGTTTTTCTGCAAAGGGGCCATGACGACTGATCCGTGTAAAGGAAAGAATGAATGGGGCCATGTATCGTGAGATTTTGAGTGAAAACCTCCTTCCATCAGCAAGGGCATTGAAGATGAAACGTGGCTTGGTCTTTCAGCATGACAATGATCCCAAACACACCGCCCGAGCAACGAAGGAGTTGCTTCATAAGAAGCATTTCAAGGTCCTGGAGTGCCCTAGCCAGTCTCCAGATCTCAACCCCATAGAAAATCTTTGGAGGGAGTTGAAAGTCTGTGTTGCCCAGCGACAGCCCCAAAACATCACTGCTCTAGATGAGATCTGCATGGAGGAATGGGCCAAAATACCAGCAACAGTGTGTGAAAACCTTGTGAAGACTTACAGAAAACGTTTGACCTGTGTCATTGCCAACAAAGGGTATATAACAAAGTATTGAAAAACTTTTGTTATTGACCAAATACTTATTTTCCACCATAATTTGCAAATAAATTCATTAAAAATCCTACAATGTGATTTTCTGGATTTTTTTTCTCATTTTGTCTGTCATAGTTGACGTGTACCTATGATGAAAATTACAGGCCTCTCTCATCTTTTTAAGTGGGAGAACTTGCACAATTGGTGGCTGACTAAATACTTTTTTCCCCCACTGTATTCATAAATAAACTTTCCAATATATTATCATAATGACAAACATAATATGCCTCTGCAACACTTTGACTTTGTGCAATCACATATACATTAAATCTTTCTTTAAAATTGTCTTCAGGATTAAATATCATAATTTCACAATATTATATAATATCATAGCTAATATACATTTAATTTCTCTAGTCAACAGTTTACCCTTCAGTAGCTTCACTGTAAACAGTTCTTGGGAGGTGACAATGTCAACCTATAGGTAGACGGATGTCTGTTTGTAGCAGCCAATGGCTGGAAACATCACACTTCACTTGTCTGTAGACCACAACCAATAGAATGTGATCTACCTAGCAATAGAAACAGTCCCACTTGATCCCCTGTTGGACACCATGGTTTAATTGACCCTGACGTGTGAAGGCATGGAGATTCTCCATTTGATATGAGTACTTTGGTATGAGATGGGTTAAAATATCAGAGGTGAGGATACACTGGCACTGGTACTGTAGACGTAGTGAAGTATGGAGAGCGTCTGTTAAATGACGTAAATGGAAATGTCATCTTGGTGCTCTAACAGGACAGAATAGAGCAGAGAGGGGGAGGGGCAAGAGGAGAACACTAACAGGGATTGGTCCTCGGCCCTGTTCTAATACTCTGAAGATGCACCTTCCCTCCCTTCTTTTCTCAAGGTAATCACTAATCTAACGTGATTGGATAGGTGAGAGCAAGGATTCTACTGCACTGATTTCACCAATCATTTTATGTCATAATGACCTCCATTAGCTTGAAGGACAGGATACAGAGTTATCTGCAGTTCAATGTCTAACGACAGACTCCAAAGATATAGATGGGGACTGACACAGAGAAGCTACCCTGCCAGGGTCATAACTAGAGCCAGGAGTTTTCCCCAGCAGGACCATGTGATCTAATCTAAAGGGTCAAAACTCCGGGCCCTAGTTATAGCCTACGTCTGTAGTTTAGAGCCTTGTAACTAGGGTCAGGGATTTTTCCTAGTGCAGTCACGACAAGGTCAGTCAGGGAAAAAACTCCTGGCCCTAGTTATAACGTTACGTTCCGAGTTACGTTACTGAAATGTTAACGAAACATTACTGAAACGTTACAGGGACGCTTCTCAGACGTGGGACTCATCCAGGTCCAGGTCGACGGGGGAGAGGGGGAGGGGGAGAGGGGAGTGGCGGGGGGGCCGTGCGGGCGAGCGGCGGGGGGGCAGGGCGGGCGAGCGGCGGGGGGAGAGCAGGGGGGCGAGCAGGGGGTTCTCTGTGCCCCCATTGTCCTCTGAAATGTGGAGGAGGGTGTCTGTGTATCTCCCCAGCAGGGCAGTCGTGTCCTCGTCCTCTGGGCTCTCCGGGGTCTGATGGGAGGACGGACCCGGATGGGAGAGGTGGGCGGGGGGAGCGGGGGGTTGGATCCCCAGGATCGGCAGAGGGGGGAGGGGAGAACAGGTGCGAGAGATGGGGAGAGGCGGTGGAGGGAGAGGAGAGCAGGAGGAGGGTGGGGTGGGGGTGGAGGCGCGGGAGATGGAGGGCCGAGGAGAGAGGCTGCTGCGGAGGCCCCACTGCTCTTGTTTCTCCTTGCTCTCCATCGATAACTACAACCAGGAAACAAGAAGAGTGACATTTCAAATCAAACTTTATTTGTCACAGGCGCCGAACACAACAGGTGTAGACCTTACCGTGAAATGCTTACTTACAAGCCCTTAACCAACAACGCAGTTCAAGAAATAGAGTTAAGAAAAATATTTACTAAATAAAATAAAGTGCAAAATAAAATAAAATGTAACACAATAAAATAACAATAACGAGGCTATATACAGGGGGTACCGGTACCGGGTCAATGTGCGGGGGTACAGGTTAGTTGAGGTAATTTGTACATGTAGGTAGGGGTAAAGTGACTATGCATAGATAATAAACAGCGAGTAGCAGCAGTGTACTTAGTTCATACCCCTTACTTAGTTCATGCGTTGTTAAATATAGAGAACTGACATTTATTCCCATCTTTCTCATCCCTCACTCTCTGTCTCTTCTGTAATGAGTGATTCTTTGAATGAATGATCCATCCAAAACCACTCATTCATATGATTTACAGTGTTAAATAACACTAATATGGGAGCAAAAGTGAAGAAATGTGTAATTCTGTCGTTATAATAAAGGTTGGTAGCAAAGTGAAAATTGTTGTGGAAATCTGTTGCAGCTCAAGTCGACTACAAAACCAATAATTCAATGCTCTCACTCTGGGCTGGCTGGCTAAGTAGATTCTTTTTACAGTATATGCTAGCTAGCTAGCTACCAAACGTAGCTACACACGGTAATAAAATTGTCAAAGACTCCAGCCACCCTAGTCATAGACTGTTCTCTCTGCTACCGCACGGCAAGCGGTACCGGAGTGCCAAGTCTAGGTCCAAAAGACTTCTCAACAGCTTCTACCCCCAAGCCATAAGACTCCTGAACAGCTAATCATGGCTACCCGGACTATTTGCACTGCCCCCCCACCCCATCCTTTTTACGCTGCTGCTACTCTGTTAAGTATTTATGCATAGTCACTTTAACTCTACCCACATGTACATATTACCTCAACTACCTCAACTAGCCGGTGCCCCCGCACATTGACTCTGCAACGGTACCCCCCTGTATATATAGCCTCCCTACTGTCACTTTATTTTACTGTATATATAGCCTCCCTACTGTCACTTTATTTTACTTCTGCTCTTTTTTTCTCAACACTTTTTTGTTGTTGTTGTTTTATTCTTACTTTTTTTGTTTAAAATAAATGCACTGTTGGTTAAGGGCTGTAAGTAAGCATTTCACTGCAATGTCTGCACCTGTTGTATTCGGCGCATGTGACCAATAAAATTTGATTTGATTTGATTTGATTTGATTAATACCAGTCAATGTCAGCATGTGAAGTAGCTAGCTACCTGAAAAATTTCCTGAACACACTGCACAATCAACTTTGGAGTCTACAATCTCACCATGTCCAACCCATTCATTATATTTATATGGTTGAATCTGCAGATCGTCTACCTCGAGGAGTGGATGGTCTGAAATTGCTAGCTATGGCTACGGCCCTTTCCAATGCTTTCCCAACCGGGGAGAACGAATGCCTCCTCTCATTGAAGCCACAGAAGTACAAGGCCGACCACGGTACTGCAGGCATTATTAGCAGAAAACAGAACACCCCATTATAATGAATGGAAGAATGGTGATCTTCGTGGTCAACCTTCGTGAAAATAAACTTTTTTTCGAAGACAATCATGGTACCAATAATTGCTTCTAATACACTATATGTATGTCCTTTAATCGATTATTTTAAAATCGCACACAGAAGAAGTTATTAGAATAATTTAGTTGCTAATGGTAGCCTGCAGTACCCCGTTCGGCCTTCAACTAGAGTTACTCAATGAGAGGGGGCAGCACTGAGCAAGCCTGCAACATCACTTCCTGGAGTAGCTCAAACTGTGCATGTTATGTCTCCATGAGAAGCCAATTTAAAGGTCCAATGCAGACGTTTTTATCTCAATATCAAATCATTTCTGGGTAACAATTAAGAACCTTACTGTGATGAGAATGGCGCCGGAGAAGATGGCTACCGTTTTACAGCCCTCTAATCAATTGTACTATTATGTGTGTTTTTCTGCGTTATTTGTAATTATTCTTATGATAAGCTGTAGACCACACTATTTACCAAGAGAGTTTTCATCTATATTTTTCATAGCTCTCTATTTACCACCACAAACCAATGCTGGCATTAAGATTGCACTGAATGAGCTATATAAGGCCATAAGTGAACAGGAAAACGCTCATCCATAGGCAGTGCTCCTAGTGGCCGGGGACTTTAATGCAGGGAAACTTTAATCCGTTCTACCTAATTTCTACCAGCATGTTAAATGTGCAACCAGAGGAAAAAAAACTCTAGACCACCTTTACTCCACACACAGAGACGTATACAAAGCTCTCTCTCGCCCTCCATTTTGCAAATCTGACCATAACTCTATCCTCCTGATTCCTGCTTATAAGCAAAAACTAAAGCAGGAAGCACCAGTGACTCGATTAATAAAAAAGTGGTCAGATGACACAGATGCTAAGCTACAGGACTGTTTTGCTAGCACAGACTGGAACATGTTCCGAGATTCTTCAGATAGCATTGAGGAGTACACCACGTCAGTCACTGGCTTCATCAAAAAGTGCATCGATGATGTCGTCCCCACAGTGACCGTACGTACATACCCCAACCAGAAGCCATGGATTACAGGCAACATCCGCACTGAGCTAAAGGGTAGAGCTGCCGCTTTCAAGGAGCGGTACTCTAACCCGGACGCTTATAATAAATCCCGCTATGCCCTCCGACAAACCATCAAACAGGCAAAGAGTCAATACAGGACTAAGATTGAATCGTACTACACCGGCTCTGACGCTCGACGGATGTGGCAGGGCTTGAAAACTATTACAGACTACAAAGGGAAGCACAGCCGCGAGCTGCCCAGTGACACAAGACTTCCAGACGAGCTAAACCACTTCTATGCTCGCTTCGAGGCAAGCAACACTGAAGCATGCATGAGAGCACCAGCTGTTCCGGATGACTATGTGATCACGCTCTCCGTAGCCAATGTGAGTAAGACTTTTAAGCAGGTCAACATTCACAAGGCCGCAGGGCCAGACGGATTACCAGGACGTGTACTCCGAGCATGTGCTGACCAACTGGCAAGTGTCTTCACTGACATTTTCAACATGTCCCTGACTGAGTCTGTAATACCAACATGTTTCAAGCAGACCACCATAGTCCCCGTGCCCAAGGACACTAAGATAACCTGCCTAAATGACTACCGACCCGTAGCACTGACGTCTGTAGCCATGAAGTGCTTTGAAAGGCTGGTCATGGCTCACATCAACACCATTATCCCAGAAACCCTAGACCCACTCCAATTTGCATACCGCCCCAACAGATCCACAGATGATGCAATCTCTATTGCACTCCACACTGCCCTTTCCCACCTGGACAAGAGGAACACCTACGTGAGAATGCTATTAATTGACTACAGCTCAGCATTCAACACCATAGTGCCCTCAAAGCTCATCACTAAGCTAAGGATCCTGGGACTAAACACCTCCCTCTGCAACTGGATCCTGGACTTCCTGACGGGCCGCCCCCAGGTGGTAAGGGTAGGTAACAACACATCTGCCACACTGATCCTCAACACGGGGGCCCCTCAGGGGTGCGTGCTCAGTCCCCTCCTGTACTCCCTGTTCACCCATGACTGCATGGCCAGGCACGACTCCAACACCATCACTAAGTTTGCCGACGACACAACAGTGGTAGGCCTGATCACCGACAACGACAGCCTATAGGAAGGAGGTCAGAGACCTGGCCGTGTGGTGCCAGGATAACAACCTCTCCCTCAATATATTTGCACTGCCCCCCCACCCCCACCCCATCTTTTTACGCTGCTGCTACTCTGTTAATTATTTATGCATAATCACTTTAACTCTACCCACATGTCCATATAACTTCAACTACCTCAACTAGCCGGTGCCCCCGCACATTGACTCTGCACCGGTAGCCCCCTGTATATATAGCCTCCCTACTGTTATTTTATTTTACTTCTGCTCTTTTTTTCTCAACACTTTTTTGTTGTTGTTTTATTTTACTTTTTTATAAAAAATAAATGCACTGTTGGTTAAGGGCTGTAAGTAAGCATTTCACTGTAATGTCTACACCTGTTGTATTCGGCGCATGTGGCCAATAAAATTTGATTTGATTTGATTGTTTTCAATTAAAATGGTCAAAAATAAACAAAAATTACTTATTGGCAAAGAGCAATTTCTCAAGCAATAATTTTGCTAAGACTATCTGGGAGTGGTCTGAGTGGGGAGGGGAAAACTGAAAACTAGCTATTTTTGGCAGAAAGGTTTGGAACTGTCTTAAGATCTTATTGGTCTATTAACTAATTTACCGCCTGGTGATGTCCCCAGGCAGGCCAAAACTCCACCCCACCAAAACAGGCAAACATTTCAGGTGGTCTTTTCAAACAGCTCTTACACTAAAAGGGCATTATCATCATTTTCACAATTTCACAGTATTATTCCAACCTCATAGAGTGGAAATATATGTATATAAACACATGAAAATTACATTTTTGACTGTACTGGGCCTTTAACTGACTTCATTTGGCTTCAATGCACTATTGAGTCTTCACATAGGAATGAATGGAGCGATGTGATCAACAGCTTTGCCCATTCATATATTCAGTCATCGTTTCCCACAGACACAGACAACGGGCGAGGAGGGAGAGGAGAAACGGGTGCTGCGTGATGGTAGTTGAAGAAGAAACTGAGTGGAATAATTTGGTCCACTATTTAGTTTGAGCACATCTAAGTGAAATATATACTTTGCCATGTCGATATAGACGGATGGTTGTGTTCTAGACAAGTATCCCCCATACCATCTGTTGGCTGATTTGGCGATATGGAGTGCAGGTAGTTATTTTAAAAGCATTATGAAATGTGATATTCCTTATCTCCAGTAACGAGAACCTTATCGTGATGACACGTTACAACACGATTTCCTGATTTCACAGACTGACCACTTAGAAGTTAAATCATGGTGAAAATAGGTATTTTACCCACTTATAGAACACCACATTGAGAGGAGTTTCATGAGTTTCATTTCTGGAGTGGATTTTCCCTTTAATTTATATATCGTAGGAACGTACAAAATGCAAGCTACACAAAAGGACCATTCTGCGTACCTTCTTACCAAATCGACATGACCCAAACTACAGAGAGAGAATTGACAATGTCATAAAATATCCTTACTCCCCCATTCGTACCTGTTTCTTGGCAGGGCTGTGGAGGTCAGCTTTGATGATGGCTGAGGAGGCGGCACCAGGGGCAGCAGGGGGAGCGAGTGGAGGGGCCGGGCTGGCCTTCCTGCCCTCTGGGTGGGCATCGGCGCCACCGGGGGTGGGGCTCTTCGCCTGAGCCTGCTGGCTCTCTGTGAAGGTGACCACCCTTTTCTGGTCCCACCCATGGGTTGCTGAGGAGACATCATCACAGTTATCACACTCATAGTTCATCACAGCACCACCTTGGGGACTAGCGGACACATTACCACAACCACTACCAGGGGTGAGGGAGAGGAGTGGAAGGGGCGGGAGCATGGGGGGGATGCAAGACAGACATGCAGAGCAACGTATCAGGTGAGAGGTTTCAGAGAGATGGCGTCATTACGTTGCAAGAGGAGAGGGAGGAAGTATAGGTGTCTCACCTTCGCAGTCCAATAAAGTTTCTTTATTCGAATCGAAACAAAGGCATAAACAGAACACAGAATGAACAGAGTCAGTTATTGGGGTCGGAAGTGACAGGGGATTAAGACACATTGGAACAGAGACAACGGTTGTGAATGAGGAGGATCGGTACATGTCAGATCAAGTCAACACACAGAGTGGGATGAATCAGATTGTCAGAGATACGTTAATGAGAAAATATTTAGTATTAATAGTTAATATCACAAGGTCTACATTTGAACTGAAGTGTGCTTGATCTGAAGTGTAGGGCAAGTTTGCTGTAGTTACAGAATCTCTCTCTCACACACACACACACACACACAACACACACAACAGACACACACACACACTCATGTGCACACAGTTACCCAGAGGTTTGTTCTTGGGCTGGATGCTCCTGCGGGTGGTGGAGAGCCGGGCTCCAGAGCGACCTGGCCCTCGCAGCTCACTCTTCGGAAGGGACAGCAGGGGGCGTCGCAACTGCATTGAAATATCAATCAATCAACCAATCAATCAACAAATCCACAAATAATTTCCACTGTGAATGTCAATGTGGATAGCCTCTTCATAATTATCCACAATTAGGGACAGAGTTTTCCCTGATCATGTGACAAGATCAGGGCTGCGTTCAGTACGAAAGAACGTAGTGGAACGTTCAATGAAATGGAAACAGTGCTGTACTGAGCGACCTGTTGAAAAACCGGGGAGGGGTTGGATTGTGTGTTCAAAATGCACTGCTTTCCTTTAAATTCGTCATTCATTGCTTCAAGCCACACCCCGCCACACCCACCAAATGGAGAAAACTGACCTCAAAGTCGGTTCAAGAACGTTTTGGGGAATGGTGCCATTCAGTACAAACCGTTCCTCAACTTAGCAAACGTTCAATCAAACTGAATGCACCCCAGTATAAACCAGGGTAAATTGGAGTCAGTCAATTCAGGAAGTAAACTGAAATTCCAATTCAATAATAGCGAATAATGCATTTGAAAAACAAAATATTTTCTCAATAAACTGAAAAGGAGCTATTTATAGTTCCACTTTGAAGACCACTCTCACCTGTCTTAGTCCTCTTTTGCGTCCCAGCGGAGGTTGGTTTAAGAGGTTCTGCTGGCCTGGTTCACTCTGCACACTGGCCACCCTACACCACCCAACCAGACAGACAGACAGACAGACAGACAGAAACACAGAGACAGACAGAACCACAGAGACAGACAGACAGACATGCAGAGACAGACAGAGAAAGACAGACAGACACAGAGACAGACAGGCACAGACAGGAAAAGAGACAGACAGGCAAAGACACAGACAGACAGAACCAGTCAGTACAACACAGACGTGGTGTTTCTCCTAATGAACTCTCTCTCTTTCACTGAGACACACAGGAGAGTCAAGAGGAGGTGTGTCTGTCCACTGCTCCTCACATTCTTCCCATCTCTCCCCACTAACCCAATCACTCCACTGCACACGACACCGACACACCCACCAATCAAGGACACCCAATCACAGCGCAAGAATACACCAAAACACAAAGGGGGTTATGGGGTCTGGAGTGATCTGTGTTCTTATGTAGACAGCTTGTACCATATTCCCAGTGCACAGAACTAGAACATGAACCTATCTGGTAATGTCTAACTTCTTGATAAGATAAATGTAATCATTTCATTGATCGATTGCCACTCCAGTACCCCATGCCCCACAGATTGGTATCCTGGAGAGGACGTCCAATTTGAACACTGAAAAGCCTGAAACAGTATGAAGACCATGATGGCACCGATGGACTGAGCTGGCTGAGACACAGTACATTACCCACCCGCTCCCCAGCGTCCTCACACCGCCCAGGGATTGAAAGGGTTAAAGAGGCACCAGTGGATGGCTTGAGATGGGTGGTGTCAGTGTGGTAGCTTCGAGGGGGAACAAGAGACTACGTTCAATTCTACCTACACAAGGAGGAAGGGTGATGGACCAACGGCGGTTTTGATTGGATGAGATAATGAGTGAGGAAAACGAAGTAGTCAGAGGAGGCCGTCCGATTGGCCGAGCCCCCCCCAAACTGCACATAGAGAGACGCAACACACAGGGGGGCTGTGACGTGACACTGTACCTAGACAGGTTACCCTCTTCCAGTCCTTGAGACTCATCTAGCACATTGGGTTCACTGCAGAGGAGGGGGCAGGAAGGAGAGAAGGGGTTTAGGGAGAGAGGAGAGAATGCTGCCTCATGTCCAAGGCTTCTCCTCTGAAGGGTCTCCTATGGTACAGTAGCTGGACCAGCTAGTCAGGAACTTTCCATTGATCTAGGGCCCTGTTTGAATACTCTAAATATGCACCCTTCCTCCCTCCCATACTTACTTACTTAAAGAAATCCTTGGCAGGAAGGGTGTGTTTTTAAAGTATTCAGAGACAATCTCTCTGCTAAAATGACTATGCCTGGTAGCAGGCCTGACTTCTTAGCTATTCATCCAGCATACTGTTCTCCAGAAAAGGTTACACAAATAAACACAAATAAACAGCTTTAAAACAACAGAAATAGTATGACTGTGATTGTGTCTTCTGAAGTGACGGTGTGTTACATGTACTGAACGTGCTGACGTGTGGACAGTCATAGTACAATCCAGTGTCGAGGAGTGAGGTGATGTGTGGACAATCATAGTACAATCCAGTGTCGAGGAGTGAGGTGATGTGTGGACAATCATAGTACAATCCAGTGTCGAGGAGGGAGGTGATGTGTGAGCGCGTGTGCTCATGTGAGGTGTGCGGGTGTGCACGTGCATATGTGTTGTGTGTGTAGGGAGAGGTGTGTGTGTGTAGGGGTGTGTGGTTGTAGGGGTGTGTGTCTAGGGGTGTGTGTGTATGGGTATGTGTGTATGGGTGTGTGTAGGGGTGTGTGTGTGTGTAGAGGTGTGTGTCTAGGGGTGGACGTGTTTAACTATACTTGTGGGGACTAGAATGCTATTTTTAGGGGTTTGGGGTTAAGGTTAGAATTAGTGTTAGGGTTAGAATTAGGTTTAGGGTTAGGCTTAGGAGCTAGGGTTAGTTTTAGGGTTAGGAGCTAGGGTTAGTTTTAGGGTTAGGGTTAGGAGCTAGGGCTAGGGTTAGGGTTAGGAGCTAGGTTAGGGTTAGGGTTACGTTTTCAGGTTAAGGTTAGGGTAAGTGTTAGGGTTAGGGTTAGGGGTTAGGGAAAATAGTATTTTGAATGGGACTGAATTGTGTGTCCCCACAAGGTTAGTTGTACAAGACTGTGAGTGTGTGTGTGTGTGTGTGTGTGTGTGTGTGTGTGTGTGTGTGTGTGTGTGTGTGTGTGTGTGTGTGTAGGGGTGTGTGTGTGTGTTACCTGTGGCTGGGCAGCATGGTGCTGCGGGTGCTTGGTTCAGGCTGGGCACTGCCCGTGGCGTGACTGGAGAAGCGTCGCTGCGTGATGAGCCTGGGTAGGAAGACCTCGTGTTCACTCACCACACTGGGAATACTGATAGAGTCATCTAGAGGAGAGAGAGAGAGAGAGAGAGAGAGAGAGAGAGAGAGAGAGAGAGAGAGAGAGAGAGAGAGAGAGAGAGAGAGAGAGAGAGAGAGAGAGAGAGGAGAGAGAGAGAGAGAGAGAGAGAGAGAAGAGAGAGAGAGAGAGAGAGAGAGAGAGAGAGAGAAAGGAGGTAGAGCGAGAGAGAGAGAGAGAGAGAGGGATGAAAGGAGGTAGAGCGAGAGAGGGAGAGAGAGGAAAGGGGGCGATCAAAATGCCGGTGCAGGTTGGGGGGAGTGGGGGGTGAAAATGACATGCAGGCAAACCCAAACATGCAACAACCAGACCATTCAGATAGTGAAAGAGGGGTGAAAGAGAGAAAGAGAGGGAGGGAGAGAGAAAAACAAAACCAATATGAAAGGGGAGATATAATTCATTAAAGGCCCAGTGCAGACAAAAAAACTGACTCTGTGTTTTATATACATTGAACTAAAATATAAACTCAACATGGAAAGTGTTGGTCCCTAAAATAAAGGATCACAGAAATATTCCATACACACAAAAAGCTTATTTCTCTCCATTTTTGTAAAAGAGTGATAGTAGTAGATAGGAGGAGTATCTGACTCAGTGATAGAGTGATAGTAGTAGTAGATAGGAGGAGTGTCTGACTCAGTGATAGAGTGATAGTAGTAGTAATAGATAGGAGGAGTGTCTGACTCAGTGATAGAGTGATAGTAGTAGTAGATAGGAGGAGTGTCTGACTCAGTGATAGAGTGATAGTAGTAGTAGATAGGAGGAGTGTCTGACTCAGTGATAGAGTGATAGTAGTAGTAGATAGGAGGAGTGTCTGACTCAGTGATAGAGTGATAGTAGTAGTAGATAGGAGGAGTGTCTGACTCAGTGATAGAGTGATAGTAGTAGTAGATAGGAGGAGTGTCTGACTCAGTGATAGAGTGATAGTAGTAGTAGATAGGAGGAGTGTCTGACTCAGTGATAGAGTGATAGTAGTAGTAGATAGGAGGAGTGTCTGACTCAGTGATAGAGTGATAGTAGTAGTAGATAGGAGGAGTGTCTGACTCAGTGATAGAGTGATAGTAGTAGTAGATAGGAGGAGTGTCTGACTCAGTGATAGAGTGATAGTATTAGTAATAGATAGGAGGAGTGTCTGACTCTCTTCCTGCTCCTGTTCGTCATCCTCGTCGGTGCGGCTCAGCGTGTCCTGGGAGGGCTGGCGGGACGGCTGGCTCTCCTGCTCCCACACCGTGCCCGTGCCCGTGTTGGACCGGGACATGGTGGCCAGCGACAGGCGGTAGGCAGAGGTGGACGTGCCCACTGTACTGATGGATGTCTTGCCCTGGTATGCTGTGGAACAGACACATAGGTCAACCTTAACCAATCTCTTATCATAACCTATCCATTAATAATGAAAGGTTAACATGGCATTTGTTTACTAGTTGGCTATGTGTCTAATGTGTAGTGTACTAACGGGTAGTGTAGTGTACTAACGGGTAGTGTACTAAATGAGTAGTGCACTAAAAAGTAGTATACTAACGGCTAGTCTACTAATAGCCAGTGTACTAATCAGTAGGTCACCAACCAGAGCCACTGTGCACGGCCTCCTTGAGGATCTTCAGCTCGTTGTTGAACTCTGCGAACAGGGAGCTCTTGCAGAGGGGGCGGGGGATGAAGCGGCGCTCCAGCTGGTCAGCGATGTGGTGGCGGGCCGTGATCTCCTCCTGGGAGTCAGCTGGCTGGGTCAGGAGCTGGGAGGGATTAAGAAGAAGAAGAAGAAGAAGAAGAAGAAGAAGAAGAAGAAGAAGAAGAAGAAGAAGAAGAAGAAGAAGAAGAAGAAGAAGAAGGAAAGAGAGAGAGAGAGAGAGAGAGAGAGGGGGGGGGGGAGAGAGAGAGAGAGAGAGAGAAATAGAGACAGAGAAAGCTGAATAAAGGATTCTGTGATTCTAGCCCTAGAAAGAACATAGAAGAAGAGGTATATAGAGGGGAACACTTTGCAGGGCTCTTACAGAGGCACAGTGTAGTAGAATGGAGGATACAGTATAATACTATACAGAATGGAGGATACAGTATAATACTATACAAGGTAGTAGAATGGAGGATACATTTTTACATTTACATTTTAGTCATTTAGCAGACGCTCTTATCCAGAGCGACTTACAGTTAGTGAATACATATTTTTTTATACTGGCTCCCCGTGGGAATCGAACCCACAACCCTGGCATTGCAAACGCCATGCTCTATCAACTGAGCTACATCCCTGCCGGCCATTCCCTCCCCTACCCTGGACGACGCTGGGCCAATTGTGCGCCGCCCATGAGTCTCCCGGTCGCGGCCGGCTGCGACAGAGCCTGGATTCGAACCAGGATCTCTAGTATAATACTATACAGAATGGAGGATACAGTATAATACTACACAGAATGGAGGATACAGTATAATACTATACAAGGTAGTATAATGGAGGATACAGTATAATACTATACAGAATGGAGGATACAGTATAATACTATGCAAGGTAGTAGAATGGAGGATACAGTATAATACTATACAAGGTAGTAGAATGGAGGATACAGTATAATACTATACAAGGTAGTAGAATGGAGGATACAGTATAATACTATACAAGGTAGTAGAATGGAGGATACAGTATAATACTATACAAGGTAGTAGAATGGAGGATACAGTATAATACTATACAAGGTAGTAGAATGGAGGATACAGTATAATACTATACAGAATGGAGGATACAGTATAATACTATACAAGGTAGTAGAATGGAGGATACAGTATAATACTATACAAGGTAGTAGAATGGAGGATACAGTATAATACTATACAAGGTAGTAGAATGGAGGATACAGTATAATACTATACAAGGAAGTAGAATGGAGGATACAGTATAATACTATACAAGGTAGTAGAATGGAGGATACAGTATAATACTATGCAGAATGGAGGATACAGTATAATACTATACAAGGTAGTAGAATGGAGGATACAGTATAATACTATACAGAATGGAGGATACAGTATAATACTATACAAGGTAGTAGAATGGAGGATACAGTATAATACTATACAAGGTAGTAGAATGGAGGATACAGTATAATACTATACAGAATGGAGGGTACAGTATAATACTACACAGAATGGAGGGTACAGTATAATACTATACAGAATGGAGGATACAGTATAATACTATACAAGGTAGTAGAATGAAGGATACAGTATAATACTACACAGAATGGAGGGTACAGTATAATACTACACAGAATGGAGGGTACAGTATAATACTATACAGAATGGAGGGTACAGTATAATACTACACATGACTCCTACCTTGCACTGGATAAAGGGTCGCAGCAGGACGAAGATGGGGATCCGAGTGCGCACTATGAAGTCTATGAAGTCCCAGAAGGCCAGGCCTCCCACCTTCCTCAGAGACATCTCCTTGACCTGCAGGCTGAGGCGATACCATTGGTTCCCCAGCTGCCGCTCAAAACACACTAGCACCACCTTTAGAGCTGGGGGAGAGAGGGGAGGAGGGGAGAGAGAGGGCGAAGAGAGGGGGAGGAGGGGAGAGAGAGGGGGAAGAGAGGGGGAGGAGGGGAGAGAAATGGGGTAGAGAGAGGGAAGGGAGGGGGTAGAGAGAGGGGGGAGAGAGAGGGGGAAGAGAGGGGAGGAGGGGAGGGGGTAAAGAGAGGGGGAGAGAGAGGGGGGAGGGAGGGGGAGAGAGAGGGGGGAGGGGGTAGAGAGAGTGGGGAGCGAGAGTGAGAGAGAGGGGAGGGGGTAGAGAAAGTGGGGAGAGGGAGGGGGAGAGAGGGGAGGGGAGAGAGAGAGGGGAGAGAGAGGAGAGAGGGGAGAGAGAGAGAGAGGGGAGAGAGAAAGGGGAGAGAGGGGGGAGAGAAAGACAGAGAAAGGGAGGAGTCAGAGGAAGAGAAAGGGAGGGAGAGAAAAAGAGAGAGAAAGTAATGGAGAGAGAAACACCACCTCCATCAACAACCCATCAGCTCCTACATCTTTTAACCAGCCATCCACTATTATTCAACACCTCATCCTCCCACTCTGCCACTGGAGCCTAAATCAGAACCCTGCAGAACAGACTTCCCTCAGAATAAAATGGATGTTCTAAATGTAAGTCTAAGTCTAAGTAGCTATGCACGAGTCTTGGTTTATGCGAGCCTGAACGGCTCATAGGAGCGTGAGGCAGCTTGATGTACAAGTACACCCCCTGGACAGGACGCTAGTCTATCTCCTGTTTCTGTAACGTGAGGCAGCTTGATGTACAAGTACACCCCCTGGACAGGACGCTAGTCTATCTCCTGTTTCTGTAACGTGAGGCAGCTTGATGTACAAGTACACCCCCTGGACAGGACGCTAGTCTATCTCCTGTTTCTGTAACGTGAGGCAGCTTGATGTACAAGTACACCCCCTGGACAGGACGCTAGTCTATCTCCTGTTTCTGTAACGTGAGGCAGCTTGATGTACAAGTACACCCCCTGGACAGGACGCTAGTCTATCTCCTGTTTCTGCAACGTGAGGTAGCTTGATGTACAAGTACACCCCCTGGACAGGACGCTAGTCTATCTCCTGTTTCTGCAACGTGAGGCAGCTTGATGTACAAGTACACCCCCTGGACAGGACGCTAGTCTATCTCCTGTTTCTGCAACGTGAGGCAGCTTGATGTACAAGTACACCCCCTGGACAGGACGCTAGTCTATCTCCTGTTTCTGTAACGTGAGGCAGCTTGATGTACAAGTACACCAACTGGACAGGACGCTAGTCTATCTCCTGTTTCTGTAACGTGAGGCAGCTTGATGTACAAGTACACCCCCTGGACAGGACGCTAGTCTATCTCCTGTTTCTGTAACGTGAGGCAGCTTGATGTACAAGTACACCAACTGGACAGGACGCTAGTCTATCTCCTGTTTCTGTAACGTGAGGCAGCTTGATGTACAAGTACACCCCCTGGACAGGACGCTAGTCTATCTCCTGTTTCTGTAACGTGAGGCAGCTTGATGTACAAGTACACCAACTGGACAGGACGCTAGTCTATCGCAGGGAAAATAAAGTTCCCTTAGAATAAATGTAAGTTCTAAGTGTAAGTCTTATTCTAAATAGTCTAAGTCTGCATAAGTCTAACCCTACCCAGGTATGCAGCCTGACTGGTGGACTCGGCCAGGCCCTCTCTCCTCAGGTCCTTGCCCTGGTCCCCCGGGGTGGAGCAGTGGGCGGGGGACGTGTCCAGCATGAAGTTCTTGGTCCGGGACGTGCTGATGATGCGCGGGGGGAGCAGGATGTTGATGACCGTCTGCAGGAGCAGGGAGACCTCTGGCTGCTCCAGGTGTGGGGAGTCTGCAGAGGGGGAACAAACACATACACACACATTGGTTGCGTTCCAGGCCGACCACATTGCAGTTGTGCAACACATATCAACTATTCATTGGGTGCCAGGTCATCGATGGTGCAGGCGAGCATCAGATTGTTATATATATGATGCAGGTAACTGATATTTTTAACACCTATCCAGGCGCTGTGAGATCTGGCAGGTGACTGCAAGGTGACATTCAAGTATGGATGGAACACAGCCATTATTTCAGACGCACGTATGCATACATACACACACAGATTGGTGACATTTGACCTCTTGACCCAGGGCTCTGACCTTTGCTCCCTGACCCCACGGTCAGCACGAATGGAATAAGCAGGTTGAGCAGCATGCCCTCTCGCCTCTCCTGATTGGTGAAGGGGGAGATCACATGGCTCAGAGGGAAGTCATCCTTCAAAGCCTGTCAATCAGGAAAGAGAACAAAATAAATCTTTCATTATGACAGACACACACACACACACACACACACACACACTCAACAGACACACAACATACACACACACAGACACAACAGACACACACACAGTTCCCCAGAGGTCTGTTCTTGGGCTCGGTAGTCAGTCACCTGTATCTGCAGAGCCACCAGGCGTACCACTGCTGTGCTGAAGGGTAGAGGGGGGGACAGGTAGGGACTCAGGTGGAGCAGGGGCAGTCCATCAGCCACACTGGAGGGACCTACTACCCCCATCACCTGAAACACACACACACACACACACACACACACAGAGAAATACACACACACATACACACACACAGACACACACAGAGAAATACACACACACACACACACAGAAATACACACACACAGTGAAACACACACACACACACAGAGAGAAATACACACACACACACAGAGAGAGAAATACACACAAACATACACACACACACACACACACACACACACACAGAGAGAGAGAAATACACACACACACACGCACACAGAGAAATACACACACACACACAGAAACACACACACACACACACAAAAACACAGAGAAATAGACACACACACACACACACACAGAAATACACACACACAGTGAAACACACACACACACACACAGAGAAATACACACACACACAGAGAAATACACACACACACACACACACACACAGAGAAACACACACACACAGAGAGAGAAATACACACACACAGAAATTCACACACACACACACACACACAGAGAAATTCACACACACACACACACACACAGAGAAATACACACACACACACAGAGAGAGAGAAATACACACACACACACACACAGAGAAACACACACACACACACACACAGAGAGAAACACACACACGCAAACAAGCAACATCATAGTTAAGTCACAGTGTGTATTTGAGGTGTGTGTGTGTGTGTGTGTGTGTGTGACCACTCCTCACCAGGTTGACACAGACGTTGATGAGGGAGCGGAGGTGAGGGAGGAAGGAGATGATTGGCTGACGCTGGAGAGTCAGACAGATACCTTCAATCAGACTACTGGCCGCCTCCCACTCCACCTGTCTCCTGTAGGGTACACACAGGTACACACACACAATCAGTATAAACACACACGTACACACAGGCTCGCTCGCACACACACACACACATTAACTTACTAATCACGCTCATAAACATACACAACAGAGGAGGCTGGTGGGAGGAGCTATAGGAGAACAGAGTCAAACATGTGCTTTCCATATGTTTGATACCGTTCCAGTTATTCCATTCCAGCCATTACAATGTGCCCGTCCTCCTATAGATCCTCCTACCAGCCTCCACTGATACACACATCCACCACAAACCCAGCACACACTTAACAAAATACCACACTATAATTTCACATTTTGAAAACGTTTGGTTTGGAAAGGCTATTAAATAGACAATCCCATCACTAGTCAGCAGAGGTATCAATAACCAGGTCCAGGTTCTGATGACTCTCTATGTGAGCCGAAAGCAGTTCATAATGAAAGATGACATCACAGAGCTCACAGACACACACATAAGCAGAGCCAAACTCAGCAGTCATCACACACACAATCAAACTGTGAGCAGCCAGCAGCGATGACACTTACACCCACGGAAGCAGCAGTGCACTACTCTGGCTAGTTCAGCAAGCTGGGCTAGGAACAGAGTTGACTTCAGCTGTGGTACTTCACTCCACTGTAACGCCACAGTACGGTACTTCACTCCACTGTAACGCCACAGTACGGTACTTCACTCCACTGTAACGCCACAGTACGGTACTTCACTCCACTGTAACGCCACAGTACGGTACTTCACTCCACTGTAACGCCACAGTACGGTACTTCACTCCACTGTAACGCCACAGTACGGTACTTCACTCCACTGTAACGCCACAGTACGGTATGGTACTTCACTCCACTGTAACGCCACAGTACGGTTTGGTACTTCACTCCACTGTAACGCCACAGTACGGTACTTCACTCCACTGTAACGCCACTGTAACGCCACAGTACGGTACTTCACTCCACTGTAACGCCACAGTACGGTACTTCACTCCACTGTAACGCCACAGTACGGTACTTCACTCCACTGTAACGCCACAGTACGGTACTTCACTCCACTGTAACGCCACAGTACGGTACTTCACTCCACTGTAACGCCACAGTACGGTACTTCACTCCACTGTAACGCCACAGTACGGTACTTCACTCCACTGTAACGCCACAGTACGGAACTTCACTCCACTGTAACGCCACAGTACGGTACTTCACTCCACTGTAACACCACAGTATGGTATGGTTGTGAAGGAGCAAGGGTTAAAGGGCGCGCAGCGCGGCAACAGACCTGGAGCACAGAGCCTGTGGGCGAGCGCACCTGAGCGTAGGCATCTTGTGGATCTTGTTGAACATGCGGTCGAGCCGCTTCAGGATGAGGATGAGGGCGGGCCGCACGGCCTCGGACGACCAATCGGTGATGGGCAGCATCTCGGTGACGTAGCGGCGTAGGCCTCGGCTCTCCATGGTCAGGCTGTCGTAGGGGGCCAGCTTGAGGAGGGAGTGGGCGATCTCTGCCAATCTGGGGGAAAACACATAACCACACACACACACACACACACACACGATCATACACAAAAACACACACGCAATCATATACACATGCACAACCGCACGCAGGGTCAGGGAATTACACACACACACACACCGCACTCACACCCACACATAAAGGCATACATATTGTACACACACAATCACACACGCACAATTATAGAAGTTTCTGCAAATCAGGTCAAATCAGGTCCCTGTATGAGTCAATACCATGTCACAGTGAATAGCGATGTCATACATGGTTAAAGTGTATCTCACACGTGGCCACTGTCACCCAGGTGGGTGCTTCACAATGGGCATTCAATTAGGATAGTTTCCACCTGGTTAAAACACTATGCACTAAATCCAACCAGTCACCTCATGTGGGACTTGATGTCCAGCAGCTCCAAGGCGGTGACACGGGGTTCCCCGGCCACGTTCTGCAGGATCTTGAGGCGCGGGCCGCAGTGCTTGTAGAACTCTGTGCAGATGTTCAGGAGGGACTCCCTGGGCCGGCGGAACTCCTCGCGGGCGATGCGCTCGTCCAGCTCCTCGCGGGGCATCCCCTGGCCCTCCTCCAACAGGTGAAGGTTGTCCCTGATGCCGGACACAAGGCGACTGACATTGACACCAAGCAACACGAGTACACGACACAAACAAGCATCCATGAAACATGATCATTTATACCAATTGTGGTATAAACAGATGGGACATCTTCTATTGTCTTTGAGTGAATTGATATCACTACAGCAAAACAGCATCCAGGAACATCAACAACACTACATTTATGTCTTTCAGTTATTAAGAAAATTAGGAAAAGTAATAAAACAACAATATGTTCATAACAACTACCACATGGTACAGTGTCTTTAAGAGACTTAAATGAAGGTGAAATAAGTCATGGACTTTACACCTGCCGGACTGTGTCCAAAATGGCACCCTAATGGACCATGCCTACAGTAGGCTACTCCACACCTGGTGTTGGGTCCTCCAGACATGGCGTGGTTGGCAGTCGTTGCCCCTTTGTGTCCCTGGTCACAGCGACTCAACTGGGGGGCAGTCATAGGCCTGAGAGGGGTGGGAGGGGAGGGGAGATGGAGGGGAGGAGAGATGGAGGGGAGGGGAGATGGAGGGGAGGGGAGATGGGGGGGAGGAGAGATGGAGGAGAGGAGAGATGGAGGGGAGGGGAGATGGAGGGGAGGGGAGATGGAGGGGAGGGGAGATGGAGGGGAGGAGAGATGGAGGGGAGGAGAGATGGAGGGGAGGGGAGATGGAGGGGAGGGGAGATGGAGGGGAGGAGAGATGGAGGGGAGGGGAGATGGAGGGGAGGGGAGATGGAGGGGAGGAGAGATGGAGGGGAGGGGAGATGGAGGGGAGGGGAGATGGAGGGGAGGGGAGATGGAGGGGAGGGGAGATGGAGGGGAGGAGAGATGGAGGAGAAAAATGACAAATATCACTTTCAATTAGGGCTGGAACACATGATGGGCCATATCTGCTTATCAGATGCATAGCTTGTGCTTGTATGTATGTGTGTGTGTGTGTGTGTGTGTGTGTGTGTGTGTGTGTGTGTGTGTGTGTGTGTGTGTGTGTGTATGTATGTGTGTGTGCGTGTGTGTGTCTGACCGTGTGAGGGTCTCTGAGCTGTAGAGCAGGGCTTGCAGGGAGGTGGCCAGGGCGGCGATGGCGGCGATCTCGTCCCGCGCTGCCGAGGCTGACTCCATGGTCATGGTGTTGCTCTTCAGCTTCTGGAGAAAACACGGCACCAGGGCCTCCAGCACCATCAGCATCTGTAGACTGATACAGTGCACACACACAACGCATAAACACATACACACACACACACGCAGGCATGAAAACACACACAGAAGAAGATAGGAGAGGGTGTTAACATATACTAAGCCTACTGTACAATGTTGCTATATTGGGCTGGTGGTGAGTGATGTGAAGTGAAGCCACACCTCCTGAAAGACTCTGGGGCGTAGGCCACTACCGTCACACACAGCTTGATGGACTCACTGATGGAGAAGGCCAGGTCCTCACTACCATAGCAGAAGTCTGAAACAGATAGAACCAATTGAATTCATGCTGAAGCACTTTCAGGCCTTAAGATATGCTGTAGGAAGAACATTACCATTATCAGTCAAGTTCTATTGTTGACTATAACTAGGAGAAACTCCAGGCCTTAGTAAGAGTCTATAACTAGGAGAAACCTAACAAGGAGAAACTCCAGGCCTTAGTAAGAGTCTATAACTAGGAGAAACCTAACAAGGAGAAACTCCAGGCCTTAGTAAGAGTCTATAACTAGAGAAACCTGACAAGGAGAAACTCCAGGCCTTAGTAAGAGTCTATAACTAGGAGAAACCTGACAAGGAGAAACTCCAGGCCTTAGTAAGAGTCTATAACTAGGAGAAACCTAACAAGGAGAAACTCCAGGCCTTAGTAAGAGTCTATAACTAGGAGAATCCTGACAAGGAGAAACTCCAGGCCTGAGTCTATAACTAGGAGAAACCGAACAAGGAGAAACTCCAGGCCTTAGTAAGAGTCTATAACTAGGAGAATCCTGACAAGGAGAAACTCCAGGCCTGAGTCTATAACTAAGAGAAACCTGACAAGGAGAAACTCCAGGCCTTAGTAAGAGGCTATTAACTAGGAGAAACCTAACAAGGAGAAACTCCAGGCCTTAGTAAGAGTCTATAACTAGGAGAATCCTGACAAGGAGAAACTCCAGGCCTGAGTCTATAACTAGGAGAAACCGAACAAGGAGAAACTCCAGGCCTTAGTAAGAGTCTATAACTAGGAGAAACCTGACAAGGAGAAACTCCAGGCCTTAGTAAGAGTCTATAACTAGAAGAAACCTGACAATGAGAAACTCCAGGCCTTAGTAAGAGGCTATTAACTAGGAGAAACCTAACAAGGAGAAACTCCAGGCCTTAGTAAGAGTCTATAACTAGGAGAATCCGGACAAGGAGAAACTCCAGGCCTGAGTCTATAACTAGGAGAAACCTAACAAGGAGAAACTCCAGGCCTTAGTAGGAGTCTATAACTAGAAGAAACCTGACAAGGAGAAACTCCAGGCCTTAGTAAGAGTCTATAACTAGGAGAAACCTGACAAGGAGAAACTCCAGGCCTTAGTAAGAGTCTATAACTAGAAGAAACCTGACAAGGAGAAACTCCAGGCCTTAGTAAGAGTCTATAACTAGGAGAAACCTGACAAGGAGAAACTCCAGGCCTTAGTAAGAGTCTATAACTAGGAGAAACCTGACAAGGAGAAACTCCAGGCCTTAGTAAGAGTCTATAACTAGAAGAAACCTGACAAGGAGAAACTCCAGGCCTTAGTAAGAGTCTATAACTAGGAGAAACCTGACAAGGAGAAACTCCAGGCCTTAGTAAGAGTCTATAACTAGAAGAAACCTGACAAGGAGAAACTCCAGGCCTTAGTAAGAGTCTATAACTAGGAGAATCCTGACAAGGAGAAACTCCAGGCCTGAGTCTATAACTAAGAGAAACCTGACAAGGAGAAACTCCAGGCCTTAGTAAGAGGCTATTAACTAGGAGAAACCTAACAAGGAGAAACTCCAGGCCTTAGTAAGAGTCTATAACTAGGAGAATCCTGACAAGGAGAAACTCCAGGCCTGAGTCTATAACTAGGAGAAACCGAACAAGGAGAAACTCCAGGCCTTAGTAAGAGTCTATAACTAGGAGAAACCTGACAAGGAGAAACTCCAGGCCTTAGTAAGAGTCTATAACTAGAAGAAACCTGACAAGGAGAAACTCCAGGCCTTAGTAAGAGGCTATTAACTAGGAGAAACCTAACAAGGAGAAACTCCAGGCCTTAGTAAGAGTCTATAACTAGGAGAATCCGGACAAGGAGAAACTCCAGGCCTGAGTCTATAACTAGGAGAAACCGAACAAGGAGAAACTCCAGGCCTTAGTAAGAGTCTATAACTAGGAGAAACCTGACAAGGAGAAACTCCAGGCCTTAGTAAGAGTCTATAACTAGAAGAAACCTGACAAGGAGAAACTCCAGGCCTTAGTAAGAGGCTATTAACTAGGAGAAACCTAACAAGGAGAAACTCCAGGCCTTAGTAAGAGTCTATAACTAGGAGAATCCGGACAAGGAGAAACTCCAGGCCTGAGTCTATAACTAGGAGAAACCTAACAAGGAGAAACTCCAGGCCTTAGTAGGAGTCTATAACTAGAAGAAACCTGACAAGGAGAAACTCCAGGCCTTAGTAAGAGTCTATAACTAGGAGAAACCTGACAAGGAGAAACTCCAGGCCTTAGTAAGAGTCTATAACTAGAAGAAACCTGACAAGGAGAAACTCCAGGCCTTAGTAAGAGTCTATAACTAGGAGAAACCTGACAAGGAGAAACTCCAGGCCTTAGTAAGAGTCTATAACTAGAAGAAACCTGACAAGGAGAAACTCCAGGCCTTAGTAAGAGTCTATAACTAGGAGAAACCTGACAAGGAGAAACTCCAGGCCTTAGTAAGAGTCTATAACTAGAAGAAACCTGACAAGGAGAAACTCCAGGCCTTAGTAAGAGTCTATAACTAGGAGAAACCTGACAAGGAGAAACTCCAGGCCTTAGTAAGAGTCTATAACTAGAGAAACCTGACAAGGAGAAACTCCAGGCCTTAGTTAGAGGCTATTAACTAGGGCCCTAAGTTTTTATTTTCTCCTGATCAGCTCACACTGTCATAACCAAAAACATTGGGCCACGCCAGCAAAACTATGTGGGCTGGTCACAAGTAGCACAGTATAGGGAGTGTGATCCTCTGTAGCTCAGTTAGTAGAGCATGGTGCTTGCAGTGCCAGGATGGTGGGTTCGATTCCCGGGGCCATCTGTACGTACAATGTATGCTTGCATGACTGTAAGTCACTTTGGATAGAAGCGTCTGATAAATGGCATACAGGATATTGAATAGAGTGCCATTTCGGATACAACCTCTAATGATCTAATACCCCTGAGGATGGGACCCAGGGGGGTTGAGGTGGTGGTGTTTACCCAGGGATCGTAGGGGTTTCTCAGCCTTAACCAGCTCCAGGGCATCCAGGGTATCACGTGTCTCTCCCTCCAGAGAGACCAGCAGGTCAAACAGGCACTGAGCAGACACCCCCTTAGACAGGCCTGTGCTGGTGCACGTCTGGGAGGGAGACACAGTCACATGGTCAGACAACACACGCAGATGCAGATAGGCTTATCATGTAAAGGGGATACCTAGTCAGCTGCACAACTGAATGCATTCAACCGAAATGTGTCTTCTGCATTTAACCCAAGCCCTCTGAATCAGAGAGATGCACACACACTTACTGTGAACTCCAGCAGTGGGGCCACGCTGGCAAACAGCTGGAGGATGAAGGGTTTACGGTGCAGGATGTAGAACTGTCTGCAGCAGAACTCTATCCCCTGTCTCAGCAGTGGGTTACTCTCATAGTCAGCATAGGCCTGTAACACATTACAGTGGGTTACTTTCATAGTCACCATAGGCCTACAACACATTACAGTGGGTTACTCTCATAGTCACCATAGGCCTACAACGCATTACAGTGGGTTACTCTCATAGTCACCATAGGCCTACAACACATTACAGTGGGTTACTCTCATAGTCACCATAGGCCTACAACACATTACAGTGGGTTACTCTCATAGTCACCATAGGCCTACAACACATTACAGTGGGTTACTCTCATAGTCACCATAGGCCTACAACACATTACAGTTGGTTACTCTCATAGTCACCATAGGCCTACAACTCATTACAGTGGGTTACTTTCAGTCACCATAGGCCTACAACACATTACAGTGGGTTACTCTCATAGTCACCATAGGCCTACAACACATTACAGTGGGTTACTCTCATAGTCACCATAGGCCTACAACACATTACAGTGGGTTACTCTCATAGTCACCATAGGCCTACAACACATTACAGGGAGAAATCATACGAACTTGTAAGAAGGCATTGTCATATTGTAACACCATGTGTAGGCACAATTCAGAATGAATTTTGGGATTTGGGCTGCATTTTCTGTGGCCTCCTAAAGCTGGGTTGAAGCAGCATCTTGGCATCAGTCCTCCGGTTCAAATACATGAGCGTTTAAGTATTTGTATTTTAAATACTTATTTACTGTATTTAAGTATTTTCAAATAATGTGGCCGAATCAACTACTTCTATTTGAAGTATTCAAATAATTTTCTATAAATACTATTTTAAACTATTTTAAAGTACTTGTTTCCAAATACATTTCAAATACTCCTAGGACCAAACAGACCAGGGTTCAAATGCATGAAGTATTTCAATATACATACAAGTTAGCCAAATACATTTAAACTCAGTTTTTCACAATTCCTGACATTTAATCCTAGTAAAAATTCCCTGTTTTAGGTCAGTTAGGATCCCCACTTTATTTTAAGAATGTGAAATGTCAGAATAATAGTAGAGAGAATAATTTATTTCAGCTTTTATTTCTTTCATCACATTCCCAGTGGGTCAGAAGTTTACATATACTCAATTAGTATTTGGTAGCATTGCCTTTAAATTATTTAACTTGGGTCAAACATTTTGGGTAGCCTACCACAAGCTTCCCACAATAAGTTGGGTGAAATTTGGCCCGTTCCTCCTGACAGAGCTGGTGTAACTGAGTCAGGTTTGTAGGCCTCCTTGCTCGCACACACTTTTTCAGTTCTGCCCACACATTTTCTATAGGATTGAGGTCAGGGCTTTGTGATGGCCACTCCAATACCTTGACTTTGTTGTCCTTAAGCCATTTTGCCACAACTTTGGAAGTATGCTTGGGGTCATTGTTCATTTGGAAGACCCATTTGCAACCAAGCTTCAACTTCCTGACTGATGTCTTGAGATGTTGCTTCAATATATCCACATAATTTTCCTTCCTCATGATGCCATCTATTTTGTGAAGTGCACCAGTCCCTCCTGCAGCAAAGCACCCCCACAGCATGATGCTGCAACACCTGTGCGTCACGGATGGGATGGTGTTCTTTGCCTTGCAATCCCCCCCCCCCCCCCCTTTTCCTCCAAACATAATGATGGTCTTTAATGCCAAACAGTTCTATTTCTGTTTCTTCAGACCAGAGGACATTTCTCCAAAAAGTACGATCTTTGTCCCCATGTGCAGTTGCAAACCGTAGTTTGGCATTTTTATGGCGGTTTTGGAGCAGTGGCTTCTTCCTTGTTGAGTGGCCTTTCAGGTTATGTCGATATAGGACTAATTTTACTGTGGAGATATATACTTTTGTACCTGTTTCCTCCAGCATCTTCACAAGGTCCTTTGCTGTTGTTCTGGGATTGATTTGCACTTTTCGCACCAAATACGTTCATCTCCAGGAGACAGAACACGTCTCCTTCCTGAGCGGTATGACGGCTGCGTGGTCCCATGGTGTTTATACTTGCGTACTATTGTTTGTACAGATGAACGCAGTACCTTCAGGTGTTTGGAAATTGCTCCCAAGGATGTACCAGACTTGTGGAGGTCTACAATTTTTCCTCTGAGGTCTTGGCTGATTTCTTTTGATTTTCCCATGATGTCAAGCAAAGAGGCACTGAGTTTGAAGGTAGGCCTTGAAATACATCCACAGGTACACCTCCAATTGACTCAAATGATGTCAATTAGCCTATCAGAAGCTTCTAAAGCCATGACATCATTTTCTGGAATTTTCCAAGCTGTTTAAAGGCACAGTCAACTTAGTGTAAACTTAGTGTAAACTTCTGACCCACTGGAATTGTGATACAGTGAATTATAAGTGAAATAATCTGTCTGTAAACAATTGTTGGAAAAATTACTTGTGTCATGCACAAAGTAGATGTCCTAACTGACTTGCCAAAACTATAGTTTGTTAACAAGACATTTGTGGAGTGGTTGAAAAACGAGTTTTAATGACTCCAACCTAAGTGTATGTAAACTTCTGACTTCAACTGTATATACACACACACACACACACACACAGAGCGACAGACAGAGAAAGAGCAGAAATGCCCTTCACAGTGCTTCATTAACATGAACACTTCTGACATCAACTGTACATTCCAATATTCAATATCCATATTTTGTAATTGACAGACCGGTGAAAAGAAAAGCTCGACCACTTCTCATTGAGCATGAGCTGTCATTTCAGCAACCATTCCCAATCACATTTAGGATGCAGGCGCTCTCTATGGATATATTTTTTATTTTATCAATTAGTTAGTGCATTTTGTGCAGTTATCTAGCTTCTGAATTTTGCTGCATCAGGATATTTCTGTCATTCTTTCGTCTTCTCCCGTCTGTGGAAACAAATGGAATAATCTATTACACCATCCAAGTCGACATCCATTCCTATTAACATCCTTGTATTCTGTCTTCAATCAATCTCTAAGAAAGTGACGGTTTCACGTCAAACAAATTTGTAAAAAATGATGTACCAGATCTGGGGGTCTCTCTCAGCAGCTAAACTACCAGTTAACAGCAACACTAACATTCATTTCCAATCTTTTCTTGTGATTGAGTCTATCATACAATTATAAACTGGTATAGTTTAATGCAGGACTAAACATTTCCCATGCACGTTCTCTATGGGTTCCCACCGAAGAAAACAGATTATTAACCTAGTTAATATATCTCTGTGAATGTTCCCTTAAAACCCATTTTGGCTAGGCCTAGGAATATTTATAAGCAATTACCTCTTTATACATTTTGTTCATCGATCTCGTG